>NC_083433.1:40818527-41048725 GCF_020745735.1 Hemiscyllium ocellatum | reverse complement strand
GGAAATGGGTCTGTGTGGGTTACTCTTCAGAGGGTCGAAGTTGGACGTGCTGGTCCCCAGGGCTTGTATCCACACTGTAGGGATTTTACGAATTCTAAATCACTCAAGCAAGGTCCAGCCCTTGCTGCCCACTGTTTTAAACCTGGAATCTAATTATCCCAGGATGACAAACCCGTTATACGAATTATCGGGGTATGAAACATGGTTTTGGCTGTATTGCCCTCAATCTGATGCATTGTCATTCATGCTTTAAAGTATTGATAATTATTGGGTTATGACAATACTTCTTAAATGTTGTCACTTTAGCTAAGAAAAAACAGACTAATCAAGGTTCACTTTGCCTGAGAGGGTTCAATATCTCACAGTATTAACGCCGAGGTCCTCCGCATCCCAGGCAATAAAACATGGGTATAAAAAATATCTTAATTGATAGCTTTTATTTGGGCGATCTCCCCACAATCTGTGGGGTAGTTGCAATCTGGTTAGCTTGATAAAAAGTCGCTTTATGGTGCCAAATAAAATAGATAAACCAGCCATAAAGTCTCTTAAATATCTGTCTGGGAAACATCAAAGGAAGCATTCACAAGCGGCATGGCAAATAAGGAAGGACATTCATTTTTAAGAACAGCTTTCCGACCTAGCTAGGATATTGGATTTGCCTCCCATCTTTGAAGGTCTTGTTTAATTTTGTTAAACAAATCGACATAGTTCACGTTAAATAAATGATCAAAGACGGATGTAATGAATATACCGAAATAGGGTCCTTCCCCACCCTACCCCCCCCCCCCCCCCGCGTGACCATTTAAAAGGAAACCAGGATTTGCACTCAACATCACGTATTACCCCAATATCTCCCATAGGCATGGCCTCCAATTTGGTAAAATTAATCTTAAAGCCCGAAAAAGTGACAAGTGAATTAATGCATTGCATCACGTGAGCTACTGAAATTGCGGGATTTGACAAAAACATAAGACCATCTGCATACAACATAATCTTATGTGACTTCTATCCCACTTCTGGGGCAGGTATGTTGGATAATATTCCTAATTGCGCAGGATGCCACCGAATCTAGGATTGCTGCAGGGATGGGGAAGGGATCAACCCTCGTGTGCAATTTCTGCGGGTTAAAGAAGAAAATAAAATCCCTACTTGTGAGGCAGATTTGCCTCCAAACATCCACCAGCTCTACTTCTGCACACAAATCCACTAATTGCTTACATTATAACGAGGATGTTGGGGGACCTTTGGATATTCTGTCCACAGTAGCGCCATATGACAGTCGAAATTTCCTTCTACAATAATGTGCCACGATGCAAGGTAACGTAATTTGAGAAAGGCATCTTCCAGGAGCTTGAGAGGGTGCACCGGGTGGCAATAAACATTCAAATTAATTCCCATAGTTCAAGGCTTTGAGGATTACGATCCTTCCATGGGTTTTTCATATAATCTAGTAATTTAAATGGAATATTCTTCCTATCCATTATGATTTTCCCCCACTCTTAGTATTAAAACATGAGAAATAAACCCGATCAAACCCTCCCTGCTGTAACGTCAAACGTTCCTTGTAATCAAGGTGCATCTCCTGCAATAGGACAACATTCACTCTCTCTTTTGTAAGACGATAAAGTACATTTTCCCTCTTGAATGACAGATGGCTCCCTTAATGTTCCAGGTACACCGTTTAAGCACATCATTATCCATAACATACTGGAGCAACATTTGAACTCGAGAGAATTTCATATCGAATTACACATTGCTAAGCATTGATGACAAAAGACTCATCGAGCTTAAATCTGTACAAACTAAAACTACTGCAACTACCAAGCTCTCAAAAGTTTCCAAAGCTATAAACATTAAAAAAAGAAACAAAATCCAAAGTACCAATGACACTTGATAGAGTTTTCTCAACTCCCCCCCTCCCCACCCCGCCCAATGGGGATGCTTACATATCACAAAACTTTATCTCCTGCCCGCTTCCAATATGGCATCCAGGGCAATTAATAACAATTAATAGCTGGGCACTTAGTCATTACAACTACATTTGTAACTCGCTCCAGCTGGAGCCACACCCCAGACACAAGCAAAGAAGAGAAAAAGTGTAGTAATAGTATGAAGAAGTTAAAAGTGAGTATTCTACAAATCCCCGACTATAATTTAACACTGGTTAATAGTAGAAAAATCCAACAAAATTTCTTTAAGAGAGAAACATGATTATCTCAACATCCAGCTTACTTTAAATCGTCCACAAAGTTTTTGCTTTCTCTGGAGAGTCAGACAAGTTCATTGATCCATTCAAAGTAATACGAAGCTCCGCTGGGAACCGTAAGGAATACTGAATCCTGAATTCCATTACTCTTCTCTTGACGTCATCACAATATTTTATGTTCTGTATCACCACCGCTGAAAAGTCCTGAAAAAACATAATCCTGGAGCTCTCATGAATTAAAGGCATTCGAAGATACATTGAGCTTCCATCGGTCCTCCATCAGTTTTGAATTATATTCCTGGATGTTCTGGAGCCGTGTCATTTGGTACTAACGTCTACATTTTCCACAGATCGTACATTCGGGCCAATCCCCGATAATCCTCGACTCCATTGTTATTTATGAACCATATGTCTGTGCCTCAAAAATATTCAATATCTTTGCCTTCAATGATTTGTGGGAAGAGAGTTACAAAGACCCACAACACTGAGAAAACAAAAATAAAACACAAGCTCTGAGTGTGAGATTATATTTTCTTTGTCTCCTTATCTGAGGAAGGATATGATCATATTGGAAGCAGTTCGAGATGTTTCAATTCACGTATTCCAGGAATGAGTACCTGATATTACGAAGGCTTTAACAGGTCACTCTTGCAAAGACAGGTGATCTTATTGAAACATACAAGACCGAGACAAAAGTGGATCAAATAGATACCTACTGGGTATAGTACAAATTTATTGTCATTTTTAAAGAATATCTTCAGTGTGGAAGCAGTATATCCCATCCATTAAGTCCACACTGACCCTCCAAACAGCATCCCCCAGACCTGCCTGCCCTTCACTATCCATGTAACCCTGCATTTCCCATGACTAACCTACCCATCCCTGGACACTATGGGAAATTTGGCATGGCCAATTCACTATAAGTTGCATATCTTTGGACTGTGGGGGAAATTGGAGCATTGTGAGGAAACCCCACACAGAGTGTCGCCCGAGTTTGGAATTGAACCCAGCTCCATGGTGATGGGATGTAGCAGTGCTAATCACAGATCCACCATGCACACGCGTTTGTCAGGCACACACAAATCTGCCTGACTTGTTCCTGCCACTGAACCTGACCCAGTCTGAGACCTTTATCATTGGTCATATCACCAACCTGGTTACATTTAAAAATTGTTGGGAGCAGTGGAGGAGTGGGACTAGAAAAAGAAACAGTGACTCCCTCTAATCTCAGTCAGAGCAGGAATTAGGAGAAATTCATTCGGATTTCATTCAAACGGGAATTCTCTTTCCCAGAAGTTTGGGATGGCTGAATCTTTATATTATATTGAGCTTGGTTTCACCTGATTGCCCATAGACAGGTGAACCAGGGATAATGGCGCACGGAGAGAGAAGTGTAGTTCGGACCATAATGAGATGAACTTATTTACTGGTGGAGTAGTGTCAAGGGCCGAATGGCCCACTCATATTCCTCAGCCCTGTGTTCTGATGTTCCATTCAGCCCTTCGGACCTGATACAGAGGGGAAGATCGAGGCCACTCCGATGGTGAGGTGTAGTTACGGAAATGTACTTGGAAAATCCAGGCTGGGTCAGGAACCGACCCCCACACCTAATGCCTCTTTCCAGGCTTCCCCTCTCTGTAACTTCTGCTCCAGATGTTGGTCATGTTACAGACCCAGATTCGCTGGGAATACAGCCCCATACCCCACCAGGGGTTAACTCAAACAGATCATCTGCTCTCCCTGAGTGCAACATCGTACAACACAGCTTCCAGGAAAAGACCCATTTACTTTCCAAAAGCATAACATGTGAAATTAATAAATAGGAACAAGAGTAGGCCATTCGGCCCATCAAGCTATCCCTGACATTTAATAAGAACATGGCTGATCTACTCCAGGGCTCAACTCCACTTTCTTGCCGACTCCTTGTATCCCTCCACACCTCTCTGCGTCAGGGAATTCCAGACATTTACTATGTTCTGAGAGAAGATACCACTTGGCATCTCAGATTGAAATCGATACTCCTTATTCAGTACCTATATCCTCAAGTGCGACAATCTGCCCAGGAATGGAAACAACTTCTCAATATCTGCCTTCTCAAGCCCTTTCTGTGTCTTGTATATTTCAGCAGTATCACTTCTCATTCATTTAACTCCCAATAAATTATCACCTCACGATTATAGAGGTTCTCAATAACTCAACCTTTTTATCCCAGGAAGCCGCCTAATGTCCCAACCTAGTTACTTGCTGCATCAGCATGCTGACGTTATGTTTCGTACACAGGAATCCTCCAATCCCTTTGTACTGCTCCTTGTTTGGGAGTCCTCTCCGTTAAAAAAAAACAGCCTGCCTTTTGATTCTCAGTTTCATCCACAAACTCGGATGTATATTGCACACAACTCCTTCTTTCAGGCTGTCAGTATAGATTGTCAATAACTGATGCCATCGGACTCATAGCTGTGGTACTCCAGCAGATAAACATTTATCATAAAGATCCATTAATCCTGACTCTCCGATTTCTATGTGTTAACCAATCACCATCGCATGTTAATACATCATCCATCATCCTACGATCTTCTGGCTTGAGTAAGATCTTTTATTTGGTCATACCCTGTGGAAAATTTTTGGAAAGCCTCTTGTCTACCAGATTCCCCCCACATCAAATTCGCTTGTTACATTTTCAGGCATCTCGAAAAAAAACTTTGCATGATCTTACAGGGCAAAATATAACTTCCCTTTCACGAAACCACATTGACTGTGTGTGAAGCTTTCCTCAATGTCCATGCTGGCCAGGTTTTCCAAACTCTACCAGGCCCATCTGCTTTCATTTGGCCCATATGCCTCTAAATGTTTCCCATTCATATGTTTGTCCAAATGAGTTTCAAATGTTGGAGCTGTACATGGATCTACCACTCTTCCTCTGGCAGCTCATTCCATACCCACACCACCCTCTGTGTAAAAACATTGCCCCTGAGTCCCTTGTAAATGTTCCCCCTTTCAAATTAAACCTATGCCTTCTATGGTTGAACTCTCCCATCCTGTGGAAAAACCCTTGGATATTCACCCAATCCATACCTCTCATGATTTCATAAACTTCTGGAATGTCAGCCCCACAACCTCCATCTGACACTAACTTCAAGAACATACATTTAAAGATAAGTACTGCAAATTTGAAACAATATTAAACATGGCAGTAAAATAATATTCAGCCCAAACTTCATACTGTTATTTGTCTTTCTCCATATTACAATACTGAAGCAGCATGCAACACTTACGAGTGCCAATAAGACGTCAAGCACCTGAATTTCTTTGTCTAAAGGGGGTGATGATCTCGACAATGAAAACGTATCTATGGCCAGATCTAAAAAAATACCATATAGTCAACATTCTCCCTCCTGGTCTCCCTATGACCTTGTGTGCTTGTGTCTTCCTTATCTCACACTCAATCGAGAAAACCCATTTCTCCCAGTCACTTCTTAATTTAAACTCGTTTAACATAAACTTCTTTTATCTTTTGAACACCCTACTTTCCCTGTCACCCATTCCCTATCTCTGGCTACGGATTAAAAGCACATTTTCCAATCATTTTCAAATCTGAAGAAGTGTCACACTAGACTTGAAACACTAATTCTGTCTTTCTGTCTCTCTGCAGATGCTGACAGACCTGCTGAGTTTATCCAGAAATGAATAGGGGCACAGAACAAATTTTCAATTAAACAAATAACGATCGATACTGGAAATAAAGTACCAAAAATTGCCGGAGAAACAGGGAGCTTTGTAGAAGGTTCACGGGACCTGCAAGTTTATATCTGTATTCACTCCAGAAAATGCTTCAACATCTTCAGCAACGTCTTCAGCAATTTCTGTTTTTGAACAACTTCCAACGACATATGTTAAAGATGCCCAAACATTCTGTCCAACATGGAGCGCCGTACACTGGGAACTGAACGATAATGCATAAGTTCCTTGACTCTGAAACTGCATAAGGCTGGCATCACTGACACTGCAGAGCTCTGAGTCATCGTCAGGGAGAAAAACAGAAGGAAACACATTCACTTCAAATACTGAAGATGGCATTACTGAAAGGAAAAGATTCAGATTATTACCTTATATTGATTGAGTTAAACTAACAAATTGGAGGCATGACACCAAGGAAAGAATTTCAGCAGAGTGAGAGTATGAAAATGGAAGGGTTGCCGCATCAGAAACCAGAGTAGGTCAGTGAATACAGGGCTGTTGGGTGAATGCATCGGTGTGAACTGGAGGACAGTCAGTGGAATTGAATTGTAGATATTGCAGCTTAAACTGGGTTATCATCTGATGCTGTAGAAACAGAATTGTATTCAATGACAATCTGTAACCTTTCGCTCAGGGTAATCTCTCAGTCCACCATTACCATCAAGCCGATCTATGGTTCAGTGATGAGTGTGGGTGAACATGCCAGGGTCAGTACCATCTGTACCTTTACCTGATGACAACCCATTAAAACCACCGCAATTGTCTGGTTACATTCGAAACAGCTGAACTAACATCTGGTACAGAGGCAGAAATGATCCAACGACTAACAAATCTGATCTAAGCTCTGTCATCCTGCCAAATCCAAGCATAAATGTCGATGGACCATTAAACAACTTACTGGAGGAGAAGGCTCCACAGATATTCCCATCCTAAATAATGGAACAGTCATGTATGTCAGTGTAAAAGTCAAAGATGTGGTGTCTGCACTATCCTCAGTTAGACATGTTGAGTGGATGATCCACCTCACCCTATCATGATGCCCACAGAATCACAGATGAAAGTCTTCAACCAATTCGATTCGCTGTAGAAGAAACAGCTGAACACAGTAGATACGACAAAGGCAATGGGCCCTGACCCCATTCCTGCAATAGAACTGAAGACTTGTGCTGCACAACAAGCCGTGTCCCTGGGGAAGCTGTTTCATTCGAGCTCCAACTCTGACATCTCCCTGGCAATGTGGAAACTTACTCAGCTATGTTCAGTTTTCTAAGAGAGGTATAAATACAATCTGACCAATTAGCACCCCATCAGTCCCATCACAACAGTCAAATTGGTGGGAGTTCTTTTTTTTTAACAGAGTTGTCAAGCAGCTCAGAAATAATCAGCTCAGTATGGTTTCTGATAAGTCTCCATGCGGGGATGGTACTGTCGTGGAATTGTCATTGGATTACTAATACAGACCAGGCTAATGCTTGGGCAGCTGGTGGCAGCTGGTGGAATAATAAAAACAATTATTAACATTTTGAGATCTAAAATCAGGTGTCAGTAACAGTGATCTTGTGTCCAATGTTGATTGTAAACATCTATCTCCTTCCCCAATGTACTTTCAGGAAGTGAGTCTCCCGTGCTTTCCTGGTCTGGCCTAAAAGTGACTCCAGACACACAGACATGTGATAAACTCTTCAATGGTCTCTGAAACAGCCAAGCAAAACACTCTATTTATCAACTGGTCCGAGCTCTTCAAGGATATACCCGGAGAGAACACCCGGCCCCAACCTTGGTGTCGGAAAAGGGAACGAGGAACATAGTCCTGTTGACCATGCAGAGACCTCCTTCCTAACATCTGACGGTTTGTGACAACATTTACAAAGCTTTCCCACAGACTGCACAGGATCGTCAGGAAATGAGTACGTCACACAACACATTGAGCTTTCCCTGTGCTAGTTAATGACCGAACATCTCCTTAATGCAGTTTTACCCATACAATATTCGTATGCCTTAATATGTTTAAACATTGTGAAATATAAAATAAGAACTTCGGTAGTCCCTTCAGCCCATCAATTTTGCTCCTCCATTCAATATACATGCAGTTCTCAGATAACACGTGTCGACTAAATACAATTTGGCTGCAATGTGACTCGTGAACCTTTTTCCATAGAGCGAACTCCCGTTCACTGTGACGCAATTCCTTGCCAGGAACCAGCTGAACAACAAAACCAAGCCTCAGGATCATCTGTCTGCAAAATATACAATCAATGTGTTCAGCTAAAACAGGAATGCAATCCGCTCTGGAAGCCTTGAATCTGAGCCTGAAACCGGGAATTGTAGTCTTCATTTACAAAGAACTTTATTTCAAACTGTGGGGAGAATCTTGAGGAGAACTGGAATTTCCCCATCAGCATCACGTGGTCAGTCAGCCCCACGCACTTTCTGGAGAAGAATGTGGTGACAGGTACACTGCTGTGGTCAGTGATTGTAGTTTGAAAGTGTTACATTTGGAAGACAGTTTCATTACAATATGTGATTTAAATATGTATTTAGACTGTGCTCGTGTGTGCTAGACTAAACTTAATTTTTGGTTTTGCTGATATATTTGGGGGTTTGTACCTTATCCTCTTTTTCCCATAGACCCCATTATTAATATTGCACGATTTTCTACAACACGGTGGTGCACAGGAACACAGCTACTGCGTTATTGGAGAACAAAATGGACTGATAGCTGATCTACCTTCACACGATACTCCTGCTCTCTCCCTATCCCTATAATTTCCAGAAATCCTTATTTATATTCAGTGCCTTGGTTTCCACAGCCTGATCTGGGAAAGAGTATCCCTGGTTCGCCAGTCTCTGAGTGCAGACATTTATTCTCATCTCAATGCAAAGTGGCCTGTCTGTACCTAATACTGTGGCCCCTTGTTTTAGACGCCCGAGCCAGGGGAATTACCACCCCTGCTTCCAATCTGTTTCGCCCTATCAGAGTTTTATATATTTCACTGTGATCACCACTCATTTTCCTAAACGGCATGGAATACAAGCCCAGTCACCCCAAACTCTGCTCCCACAACAAGCCTGTCTTCCCAGAGATCAGTCTGCTCATCCTTCACTACTCTCCATCAATTTCAGGTTTGTCCTTTACTGGGTAAGGAGACCAAAGCTGCACACAATACAGATGGGGTCTCACTAAGGCCCGATACAGCTGCAGTAAGATACTCTTACTCCTGTACTCAATTCCCCTGAAATGAAGGTGAATACACCATTTATCTGCCTACCTGCTTTCTGCTCCTGCAATATTGTTTTCAGTGACTGGTGTACAAGGAGGTCCAGATTAATTTTAATGTTACAGTTCCCCACTTGCTGGGTCTATATACACTGGTCAGCGTGCCAATGCCATTCCCAGGATTGACTTCTGGCTTCAGAACTCACTGCCCTCCATGTACCTAGAGGGCTGCGCAGAAATAGACAAAAATGCAGCTTAAGTTCCTTTTAGAGCAACATGATTCAACCACGCCCATTTCAAATGAGAGGCTGCCATTTTATTGTTCCCATCAACGTGCACAGCATGTCATCTCTTCGATTGGTCTCCATCTGCCACGTATTTTCCCAGTAATTTCATTTGTCTCGATTACTTTGGAGCTTTTTTACATCCCCCTCACCCACTCACATGCTGACTTCGTTCTACTTGCTAGTTGCTAATTTCAGTATATTCTCTTTTTATCACCAGACTAAATATCCCTAGTATTGCGAGGAAGTTTTCTTTTTTGTTTTGTTTTCCACTGTGGAGGCATAACTGAAGCATTTGCTCCATGGTTCTCCTATTTCCCGGCCCTCAAGAATCGGGTATCAAACTGCAAGAAAGCTGCACATTTATTTCTCTTCATTTTACCATTGGCATATTTTCAGAAAATATTACAAGTTCTGTCTTATGAACTTTGTTAATATATTCTTCAGAAACCTATCAATTCCTATTTTAAGGTGCCCAGTGATTGGCCTTCCACAGCCATACAATCACAGATGAATTTTAAGGCATTTCAAGAGCATAACCGTGCATTTTCTAATGGTTTTGAGTTTACAATGACAACTCCCCTCTCAAGAATTGTATTTCAGACACCAACACACTCTGGGTGAAAAGCAATCCTCAAATCCTCATTAAACCGCAAACCCTTCACTTTATAAGTGTGGCCCTTTGACTAAAAGGAACGGCTGCTGTCCATCCGCCTTGGCTATGCTCCTCGTAATCCTATCCTTCTGAATCACGTCACCCTCAGCCTCCTCTCCTCCAATCTAAACAACAAAAGCTTATCCATCTTCTTTCCATAGCTGATATGCCCCATCCCAGGGAACATCCTGGTGAGTCTCCTCTGCACCCCCTCCAGTACAATCACATTCTTCTTGTAATGTGATTTCCAGAACTACACAGTATTCCATTTTGGCCTCACCAAAGTTCCGCATAGCTCTTATGTTGCTCAATTAATCAAGGTTATGTTTACAGTCCCCTCCGCTTTGCCACATTGTGTATTAACCTGTCCATCACATTCACGGATGTGTGTAGAAGCACCCTCTGACCTTCCTAGTATGTTGCCATTCATTGAGTCCTCCCCTGTCTGGTTCCTTCTTCCACAGTATATCACCTCATATTTATCAGGATTACATTTCATCTGCCATTGATCTTCCCAGCTGACCATTCCATCTGTATCTTCCCATAACTTAAGGCCTTCCTCCTCAGTGCCAACTAACTGGCCAATCTGCGTATTAAACACAAACTTACTTATCACACTCCCCACCCCTCGTGCATATTCACAGCTACATCATTTATGAGTACCACAAATATTAAAGTTGAAAATCACACAATATCAGGTTAGAGTCCAATAGGTTGTTCAAAGGCACTAGCTTTCGAAGCGCTACTTCTTCATCAGGTGATTGTGCGCTTTGATAAGAAGCAGCACTTCGAAAGCTAGTGCCACCGAATAAACCTGCTGGACTATAATCTGGTGTTATGCGATTTTTAGCATTGTCCACCTAGTCAAACCCCAGCATTTCTGAATCACAAATAATAAGGGACACAGCACTGATCCCTGTGGTATACCATTGGACACTGGCCTTCAGTCACACAAGCAGCCGTCTACCACCACCTTCTGTCTCCTACAACTAAAGTTCATTTGGATGCAATTTGGCAAGTCACTAATGAGTCCGACCTGTTCCCTGGTTATTCTGATTCTGCTGGACACACTTGTAGAATATCTTGACATTCTCCCTAACTTGCCCTGCCCCCAGATATCCATGCCCCTGTATTAGTTCGTCCCCTACACGTGCAGAATTTCCTCCTTATTGCAGCCTTAAATGGTCGTGCTTTATCCTGCCATTAATTCACTTGAATGTGGATTAGACAGCCGGAGAAACATCCTGTTAATTTCCAACTTGTCATATATTTTGTGAATTTTATAAATTTCGTGGTGACCCTTCTCATTCTTTGAAACTCTGGAGAACACAGGCCGAGTTTCCTCATCACGTAATCTCGCCAACTGAGGGATTAATCTGGAGAATGTCCATTGAACTTCCTCTGTGGTCAGTATATTCTTTCTCAGATTTGGTCACCAAAACTTTACTCAATATTCCAGGTACAGTACTCACCAACACGCTGTTAAACTGATTCAACATGTCTTTACATCTGTATTCTGACTCTTCGAGCAAGGCAATCCAAACTTTAACTTACCACTTGCTTATATTCCGCCTAAGACGCTTCACATTCATTGCATTTACGAACTCATTGTATGAGTTCTTATAGAAAGCCTTCTGATAATCTAAAATATGTCAATTCTACTGGTTCCCCATTATCTATGCTGTAAGAATCAACTTCAAACAATTCCAAAGCTTGTCAAGTATGATTTCCCTTTCAGAAATTCATACTGATGCTCTCCAATATTGCTGTTAATTTCTAAATAACGAATATCACATCCTATATAATAGATTCCAACAGTTACCCCACAAATGTCACGTTAATTGTTCTGCAGTTCTCCACACTATCTCTTCTTCCCTTTGTAGATGCTAGAATCCTTATTGTTCATCTATAATGCTTGGATCAATTTACTAATGTCCATTTAGCTACATTGGCTTCCAGACTATGCAGAATGCACTGGAAAATAGAACACAGTCATCGATAGTGCAATTAATACTTCTATTAGTGGTTTATTTCTGAAGATTTTGGTATGAAGTACATCTGGTTTGTCAAGGTTAGCAATGCTCAATCCAGCTGCATGTTCAAGTAAAGCCTTGTTAGTGATATAACTTGACTTTATGTTTTTCGAGCCACAAGTCCGAGATGATCACTTCGTATTTCTGGGTGATTTTCTGGATCTTCCTCCATGAAGACAGATGCAAAAGTAACTGGCTATTTGCTTGGTCATTTCCCAGTTATCCATAATAAACTCATCTCTCATGATTGCAGATTTCCACATTTGACTTTTTTTTCCTTTGAAATATAGATCATAGATTTATGTTGTCTATGTGTTTCTGCTTGTTTGCATGCATGTTTGATTTTTTGATTTCCTTAACACTTTCATGGCCCTCCTTTTCTGGATCGTAAATTTCTGAGAATTCTCAGGATTCCACAATGTCTGTAATTCTTCTGAAGTCACTTCCTGTGATTAATATAATCTTTATTTTTTATGCCAATCTTTGTTAACGAACTTTCTCACTCATGGGTGTTTTACCTGAAATAAATAGAATTACTTTTCAGACTTTGTAGTATTTCTATAAATCTCCTGGTTCTGAGCAGATACATTCAGGAACACTGCAGGAGGGCAGGAAAGAAATAGCGGGGCCCTGGTTGATAATTTTGCATCATCGGTAGCAAACGGGTGAGGTCCTGGTGGGTAGTGAGTGCTATGCCCTTACTCAAAAAGGGCTACAAAGAAGAAACGGGGAACTATAGACCAGTAAACCTAAAATCTGTAGGAGGCAAGTTACTTGAGAAGATTCTGAGAGAGAAGATATACATGCATTTGAAAGACTGGGCTTTGTGAATGGGGGATCATGGCTCACAAATTTGTTAGACTGCTTTGATGAAGTGACCAGCAACTCTGACAAGGGCATAGTTGTGTATATAGTCTATATGTATTTCAGTAAGGCCTTCAATAAGATTCCACATGGTACTCTGCTCTGGAAGATTAGATCATATGGAATTGAGGGGGAGCTGGAAAATTAGGCCCGAATCGTGGACAGTGAGGAAAGTTGTCAGAAATTTCTGAAATTGTAGCAGTATCTTTATCAGGTGGGGATGTGGGCCGAGAAATGGTAAATGGAGTGTAATACAGATAAGTGTAAGTTCTTGCATTTTAGAAAGTCAAATCAAGGTAGGGGTTTCATGGTGAATGGCAGGGCCTTAAAGGGGTGCAGTGGAGCTGAGGGACCTTGGAATTCAGGTGCACGGTTCTCTGTAAGTGGAGTCCCAGGTCGACAAGGCACTGAAAAAGGCATTTGGCACACTATCCTCCATCATTTAGAGCATTGAGTATCAAAATTAGCGAGTTATGTAGCAATTATACAAGATGTTGGCGAGTCCATACTTGTAGCGTCATGTTCAGTTTTGTTCACTTTTTCGAGGAAGGACTTTATTTAACTGGAAAGAGAGCAGAAGAAATTTACAAGGATTTTGCCAAGACCCAATGGTCTGAGTTACAGTGAGAGTTTGAACAAGCTAGGAGTTTGTACTTTAGAATGTATGAGGCTGAGGGGGATGTGATAGTAGTGTATAAGATCATGGGAGGCATGAAGAGAGTCGCTGCACTCAGTCTTTTTTTTTCCCCAGGATTGGGTAATCACGGACTAGAGGGCATCAATTTAAGGTCAGAGGGGAAAGAGTAAAAGTGAACCTGAGGGACAATTTCTTTTACACACAGGGTGGTATGCATATGGGATGAGCTGCCAGCAGAAGTGGTTGAGGCGGGTGCATTCACAAAATTTAAAATACATTTGGACAAATACACGGATAGGAAAGGATTAGAAGGATACAGGAGAATGGCAGGGAAATGGGGTTAGCGTGAATGGACATTTTGTTCAGCATGGCCCAGTTTGGGCCGAATGGCCTGTGCTGTAAGACTCTATGAGTATAACAACCATTGTTCTCCTACTGAATGTTATATTGTACTTTCCCAATTCACAGGAGCGAACTTGACACTCTAGCCTCTGGGCTTCCATGATGTCTGACCAGAATGTTCAAACATTCCATATTGTATGCAGATGCCGTGTAAAATGCAACATATTAATGTCACTATTCCTCCAAAACTGCTTCAGAGCAAGGTTAGTAATTAGTCCTTCCGACTACACAACACCAAATCCGAAATAATCTGCTCTCTCGTTTGTTTCACAACATACTCTTCAACCTACCTGATATACACTTATGGAATTTATTTTTCACAACATTAGCAGTCACTTAGTTAACTCAGTTTCGATGCAACTTGACACCATCCATTATTACTGCAGAACCGACGAGTATTTGTTACTCATTCACAGGATGGGGGCTTCGCTGGATAATCAGCATTTACTGGCCATGCCAAACAGCAGTTAAGAGTCAACAGCGTTGCCTTGGGTCTGGAGTGACATGCAGGCCAGACCAGGTAAAAATAGACGTTTCTTTCCCTAAATGACATCAGTGAACCAGATGAGTTTTTCCAACAATGGATCCCTGATCATCATAAACCCTCGATTCCAGATACTTATTGAATTCAAATTCCACAATCTGTTATGATAGGATTTGAATCCGTGTCCCCAGAACATTACCTGGGTCTCTGGATTAAGAGCCCAGCGATAATATCAGTATGTCGTAGCTTCCCTGTGCATATGGTTGCATATATAATTTCCAGACAGTATGATGCAAAGCATTTGCGTGACAGTTTTGTTTCAGATATATAATACATCAAGTTTGCTACTCCTTGCTATTTGGAAGACCCACCCAAACTGATCCTGTGAAATCTGGGGGACATGGCCTGTGTCGTTACTAGTGATAGACTTGGTTAAGGCATTCGGGGAGGCTTACCTCGATGCTAAGATGGTCTGAAGAAATGTCCAGCAATACAGGACATCAATATCTACTCTGGTCTGTCAGGATAAGTGTCACCGTATATTCTCACTGCTCCCTCACACTCACTGTATGGCTCTTATAGCACCTACCCTCGACAAAAGCTCACGCTCTATCTCCAAAAAAGGCTCAAGCACGACCACTCTCACTGTTGAATTCAGCACCTTCCCGCCCCCGCATTTTCTGTCCCTGATGCAATAGCCCCGCACACTAATAACACTACATGGATACAACACTGTGGACAGACTCTCTCTGGCCACCTCACAATGTCACATCTTACCTACCTCAGCACGAACAGCAGGGTCATCCACTCCCACCCTCACTCATTCCCTCCTTTTCTCCTATTCCAGGAGAAACAGCCTGGAAGAGGATAGAAAAGGCCAAGTCGTGTGATGGAGTGCCAGATATCCGTTCCCTCATCCCCCTACCCTGACATGTGGGGAGGGTCCTGGAGAGAACCGAAGCGGACCAGGAGGCCTTGTGTGGAGATTCTGAAACATCCACGTCCCACCAACCGAATAAGGAGCAGTGTTCAGTAAAGAGCAATTCTCAGTTCAAACCTACTGTCAGTTCCAACCTCATCTCTATCACTCGCAGAAGAACAGATGCACAGAAATGCAGGCAGTGAAATACACAGATGTATTGGTAAATGTCCCAATATATTAACATGCAAAATGCATGCAAGGAGATAAGCATGCACACACGGAGAAGCACACAAAGACATATACAGTCACACACAAATAGACACAAACACAGATAGAATTACACAGGCTGATACAAAGACAGACAGACATAGTCACACAAATACACTGATAACAAGCACATGGACACATACACACACACACGCACACACATAAATACACATTAAGACACAGACACGAGAGCCATTAAGACAAAAATAAGTACATTTTGATTTTTAAGGGAATCAAGGATGCGAGGGAGAAGTTAGGAGAATGATGTTGAGGAACGTATTAGAAATGACTACATGGCATATCAGACTCGATAAGCCAAATGGTCTAATTCTGCTCCTTTTTTTAATGCTCGTGTGGTGTTATGCTATCAGGTATTCTCTTCCTGAGACAGCAGCTGCAGCATATTTTATTGAAAGACTCAGTGGTAATATGGGAAAAGATTGGAGGGCAGAATGTTTAATGTCTATTCTTGGTTATTGTACGAATATATCCGAAAAGGGACAGTGATTTGATATGAGGTTAACACAGTTTTTAAAATATGGGTCCCACAATGAAAGAAGGATGTCCCTTTCCCGTTACTGTTGTGCTGTCTGTGGTGTCCTCATCCTCAGGGAGCAGTGAAGACTCGGTTATTGAAGATATTCAAGGCTGAGCTTGACTGATCTTTGCCGGACAGGAGAGTCAATGTTTATTGGGAACAGACCAGAGACAGATGGTCAGAACATTCGTATTAGCCATGAGCATTCTGAGTGGTGTCGCCAAATGGCCAACTGTTGCCCCTAACCCATGTGTTGTTCCCTCAATCCAGCCCTCGAGTCTGATACAGAGATATGATGCTGCCCCTACACCTTGTGTTGTTCCATTATTCCACCTTCGATCCAGTTACAGAGATATACTGCTGCCCCTGCACCATGAATTGTTCCCTCAATGCGATTACAGGGTAGAGGACCATCCCATTCAGCCAGACTGGATCGGTATAATGAGACGGGAGGAGACCATTCTGCTCCTCTCAGGAATTATGCAGGAATATAGAATGAAGTAATTCAGCTCGTTGAGTACATTACACAGCCCAGGAGGAGGTCATTCAACCCGCCTGAACTGCTGCACAGGAACAGGGATGCTGTCATTAACAGGAAATATATGATTTTTTTAAAACAAAATTGTAACTAGTTTTGCCTCAGAGAACACTATGCGGTCAGCAAAGATCAATAATCTACGTCAAATATCTGGATGAAGGGACTGAATGGATCAAAGCTGAACTACCTTGTACACCAAAATGATCATCCAATATATCTTCAAATGGAGATAGTGAATCTGCATTATGATGTAGACAGGAAAGGTTAGTAGCATACCTTCAGCAGAAATAATATAATGTGAGTTATCTATTGCAGTCGGAAACAATTTAAATGGAGAGAGATTGCAGAACTCTGCGATGCAGATGTTTTTCATCTTCTTGGTACATGAATCATATGAAGTCTGTCGGCAGATGCAGCAAGTGATTTGGAAGGTAAGTGGAATGATGCTGTTTGTGGCAACGGGGATTGGGTTTAATCAGAAATGTTTCACTGTCTCTGTACAGGGCATTGCTGAAAGCACATCACATACACTGGGTGCAGTTTTGATCCTCTAAACTAAAAAAAGGATACAATTCCTTTTAAATATGTTCGAAGATGCTTCCCTTTACTCATTCCTGAAATGAAGGCCTTTTGTTATCAAGGATTATCTGTTTAGATTTTAGATGAGAAATCTTATTGAACCACGACTTTCAGAGAAGTGCTTTGACTGGCTAAATATTTTCACTTGTTAAGGAGACTAAAGCTAAATAATATTTTTTTGAATGAGATGCATTGGTATTAACACAAATATTATGAAGGTATCAAGTTATTTTTTAAAATTATGCAGACACATGTAAACATGTCATCAAATTATAAAGAGGACACTTTTTTTTGCTAATGAAAGGCACTGTGCACAACAACAGCAATGATGCTGCATACAACATGCAGTCAATTATCATCCATTCCAGAGAATGTACATGGAGAGTGTGCATGTTTCAGTTTGGTGTTCAGTTGACATTATTGTTTATTCCCACACAGAGACGGAGAAAAACACTACATGGCTCAGAAGGATCAGTCAATCGGTCTCTCTCTCTTACTTTGTTCTGCCTTAAAACATTCTGTGAGAGCAGAAAATTGACGAGTCATATTTACCACTCGTGGAGGATTCCTGATGAGGATTCATAGGAATCTCTGCACAAGACGCAGCAAAGAGAATTCAGCCAAATCCAACGGTTCCGGGAATAAACCCGTATTCCCAGACACTTGAGTGAGCAGAATAATTTCAAACGCAGAACAACTTTTGGGACACTCTAACATTTCACCATTTGTTCAGAGTTCAATTTTCTGTGTCTCAGATTGTTCTAGAAAATTACCCAGTCTCAGACTTATATCATTGGACACAGCACTCAACTGGTTACATTTAAAATTTGCTTTCACTAATACAGGAGTGGGAAAATACATGAGTGACCCTCCAATATTGGTTAGAACACGAACAAGAGATTTTCAAAGTGTTGGTAAGATGCGAATTCCCTTCCCCAGAAGTTTGTGATGACTGGATATTTCCATTTGTTCAAAATTGTCTGTGTTAAACATTTGACAGACAAATGAATGTAGGAAAATGGTGAACTGACAGAAAAGTGCTGCTGAGACCTTAATCAGATCATAGTGCGTGGTAGAGCATTGACAAAGTGTCTGATGAACTACTCTTGCTCCATAGTCCCGTGTTACTATGTTGCTTTCAGCCTCTCACAGCACCTGCAAGGTGCAGATAGGGACCACTATATCACAGGATCTCATTTAATCACTCACAATTGTCACACACAGATTAGTACAGAATGGAAAATGTTATTTGGAAAGCCAGGCTGGGTTTGAAAGATGCCTCGGGTCTCTTTATAGAGTGTTTCCTCTCTGCAACTTGTGTTTCATTTGTTGCTCTTGGTCTAGACCAAGATTCATTGTGAATAAAGCCCCATAACGCACTCAGAGATGACTCAAAATGATTTGCTCTCTCTGATTGCAACGTTCAATAACAGAACTCCAGGAAAATTACAACCATTTACTTTGAAATTACTGAAAATGAAAACATAAGGAACAGGAATGGTTAATTGGGCGGTCCAGCCATTGTATACGATCATGGCTGATCTACTGTCAGCATTAACTCCTCTTAATACCAAGTTCTTCACACCCCTCAGCTACCTGACAGGTCAAAATCCGTAGACCTCCTCTTTAAATACGTTCGCTGATGTAACTCCCCTAACTCTCTAGGCCAGATAATTCCCGACTTTGATTACGCTCTGTGAATGGAAAACACTCTCCACACATACACCGTCACCTCTTGAAATGAAAACGAGGTGACCACAGGGGCTCAGGGACGAGTGAATGGCCTTGATATCAATGCAGTATTTGACTGAGGATGTCATCAGGATCATCTACTTATTTGAGCTTAATTGGAATCAGGTCTAACCTCCCCACTGGTTGGAGTCTTTCAGAGCACAAAGGAAGATGTTTGTAGTCGGTGACCGGCAATCCTCTCAGTCCCGAGACATCTCTTCACAAGATCCTTAGATTAACTTCCTCAGCACAAACATCTTTAGCTCCTTCGTCAACAACTGCGTGCTCCCACCCTCGTGCCCCGCATCCATCATAAGATCAGAAGCGGGGTGATCACTGAAGATCACACAATATTCTGAACATTCTTCCCCCCTCAGCTCCTAAACCAGTCTGTGTCCATATGCAGCAAGACCCAAACAACATTCAGGTTTGTGCTGTTAAAGTGTCGGTAACATTCATGTAACAGTGCTGCGAGGCACTGTACATTTCCACAGTTAATAGAGGAGCTCATTCAGCATCTCAAGCTGGTTACACCCGGATATGTGGAGGCCATTCAGTCCATCAAAACGACTGAACAAGAAGAGGGACAGCCCATTCAATAATCCTGCATGTTCCATAAAAAGATGAGGGTTCTGGTCTGTTAAACAGTCATATGCAGAGCCCAATCAGACCCCTAAACCTGTGCTATGTAACCAGGAGGAGACCATTCACCCCTCGATACACTTATATAGGAACAGGAGGGCACCATTGATGCTCCAACCTGACGAGTGAAGCAGAGAATGCACTCATAGACTGCTCACAATGTTCCTCGTGGCTCCATTGCCTGTGGAACAACTGATATTTTAACCTGTTTTGCCAGCAGTGAGGAAGGAAGCCAAATGTTTTGCGCCAAGCGTCAAGGAGGCATCTTCCATCTCCACGAAGACAGACACATGTTTTCCGTGGGGGTCAGAAGCTGGTGGGAATTGTTACCTGTTTTAGAATGAAAGTATTGTGGCTCCTGTCGGGATGGTGGATAACATGAAGTTCGATGCATGATCACACACCAAATACACTGTATTAATGTGGGAAAAGCTGAGTCAAAACTGGCCCTCTCTCTCTCTCAATCGAAATGGGGAGTTGCGTGGAGTGAGAGGAACGTTCGCAGAGCTTTTTAAGCCATCGAGAATCATGTGAACGAAGTAACAAACAAGCCATGGATTATTCAACAGTTCCACTGAGTCTGAGAAGGACACTGAAATATCCTGATAGCGGTCTTGGGCAGGATTGGTGAGTGTTGAGAATATGTAGAAATGTAAATCTGAATGGAGAAAAAAGATTATGGAGATTGCGAACAGACTGGTTCCTCCACACATATTGTTGAGTAAGTTGTGAATAATAATTTGCCAGTTATAATTTGCAAGGAATAACATTTTTGACTGGATCTGAAAATGATGACTTCTAAATTCTAAAATTTATATGTGAACAGCAATTCAGTTCAACTCAGTTTAATGGTCCGATGGAATGACTTACCAGGAACACCAACTATAGCGAGGATGGGATAGTAACCACCTTGAATGATCCAAAGGATATCTTCGATCCGTGAGGCTAATTATATCCAAAGCTGAGAAAGATAGTAAAGACCAAGCATAAATTTCTGTCTGTTATTGTAATATTCCAGTCTAATGTTCTCAGATGCTGATCCATTACTGGAACATTCCAGTCTTATGTTCTGAGATTCTGATATCTCCTTCCTCGTGTCTCGAGCTGCTGATCCCTGTTAGTGCTGTCGGTGATACTCCCGCCCATACTATGGGATAACACGTTAAACCGAGTACCGAATTAATAGAAGGGGCACTCCCTCCAGTGACACATTTAGGATGCACGGAGACTGACATCAATCACAGTCGCTGAACAAATAGCTCCAACCAATGCCTTTTAATTCAATGCTGTTTTATTAAAATTCAAAACAATGATTAATTTTTACATTATTGATGAGGTATGTGAGGGTGACTGATATGCAACTGTTGGGGCTGGTAGATCAATTGAGTGTAACCATTCAATCTGCCTTGGACATAGGAGCAATACCATAAGTTTATCAGAATATAAACATGCCTCTCAGTTTATAAATGGTAACATACATTCTGTAACTACTGACGAAGCATTATAATTTCAATAAAACATTGAGACAATTTTTATAGTTGATGATCTGAGGGGAATGTGTGCCTGAGGCAACGTGGGGTTATAACAGGCAAATGACATGAATATGTTAACAAAGAATTGTACGTGACAAATGCAATTCAGTTTGTTACTCCATGATCAGAGAGGGCCGATGAGGGTCGATTAATATGTTATCGATATTAATGAACTGTGTGGAAGTGTCATTTATTGGAGTTCAATTACAGTGTGATTATGGCATTGTGGAGGAGACAGAAAACAGAGAGAATTGGGGGACATGGCAGTTCAGAATGGAGGCAGGGACAATAATATTCCCCAGTCATCAGTATTGGAATGTTACTCTTTATAACTCAAATGAAGAACAGATTCAAGGATACATTTAAAATGAGGAATGAGAACTGATATTTGTTTATTGAACACAAAATACAGGGACAAAGTGATATTCTGTCCATACTAAATGTGAAGATAAAATAGTTAAAATATATTCATGATATTGAGCTACTAAATTGAAATGTGCATTACAAAACCATGGAAATGGTGTGCAAACTATATCAATCATTATTTGACCCACAGCTGAGATGCTGATTCCCCCTCTATCAGTGGTCCACCTCACTGAGATTAACTGGCATCGTATCTCAGTATCGAGGGAAGTTTTCAGTTCTTGCTACTGGTTCTATGTAAATTAATCCACTTTCTCCCGGTAAAAAAAACAAAATCGTTTAGCCTTATGGTCTCTGTTTAACTGTCATCAACTCAGCTCTGTGATATTATTGAAGATAAATGATCTGGGACCACAGCCAGTATCAGCACGGTGCTCAAAGGGTATGACATCTGACAAAGGCGTTGCAGTCCGTGAGAATTTCTAAATAAAACTTCAATTTTCTGACTATTTCTGTCTATCTCCCTTCATGATGTCTTCTGATCTATCCAACTGACCCTTGTTTAGCAACCTTCTAATCACTTCCTGTTTCCAAATTGTGCAGTAGCACAGCTTAATGTGTGGCCATTTAGGAGAAATGGATAGAGCAGGGACAGGAATGATTGTTGTAGGTTCCCGGGTTTAGATGCATCATTAAGACAGGGAAGGTACTGAAAGGGGGGAGGATGCCATTGTTAATCAGAGGCAGTATTACGGTGGTAGAAAGGATATTTGATGAAGACTTGTCTACTGAGGAAGTATAGGAAGAGTTTAGAAAAAAAAACGGTGAGGTCACCCTGTTGACAGTTGTCTATAGACCTCTGAAACGTTCCAGAGATGTAGCGGAAAGGATTACAAAGATGATACTGGATTGGAACGAAAATAACAGAGTAATTGTTATGGCGAACTTTAACTTTCCAAATATTGACGGGAAACGCTACAGTTCAAGTAAATTATATGGGTCAGTTTTTCTCAAATTTGTACGGAATGGTTTGCTGACACAGTATGTCGATAGGCCAACAAGGGACGAGGCCAAATTGGATTTAGTACTGGGTAATGAACCAGACCAGATGTTAGATTGGAGGTGAGCACCTCGGTGATACTGACTACAATTCAGTTGTGTTTACTTTAACGATGGAAAGGGACAGGTGTTATAGCTGGGGGAAAGGCTATTATGATGCGATTATACTAGCTATTGCGTGTCCTTGATAAGGTTATACCTGTCAGAAAAGGAGGAAGTGGTCAAGTGAGGGTGCTGTGGTTTACTGAATAAGTTGCATCTCTTGTCAAAAGGAAGAAGGAGGCTTCCTTCTCCATGAGGTTATGCTGCAGCTGTACAAATTCTGGTGCAGCCATACTTTGAGCAATGTGTACAGTTCTGGTCGCTGCATTATAGGAACTATGTGGATGCATTGGAAAAGGTGAAGAGGAGATTTGCCAGGATGTAGCCTGATATGCAGGGAAGGTCTTACAGGAAAGGATGAGGGACTTGAGGCTGTTTTCATTAAAGAGAAGAAGGTTGAGAGACATGCAAGATGATCACAGGATTAGATATTTTGGAAAGTGAGAACCTTTTTTCTTTGGATGATGATGGCTAGCGTGAGGGGATGTACTTTTAAAATGAGGGATGATAGATTTCAGACAGATGTCAGAAATAATTTCTTTACTCAGACAGTAATAAGGTCGTGGAATGTGCTGCCCGCCCAACAATAGTAGACTCACCAACTTCAAGGCCATTTAAATGAGTATTGAATAAACATAAGGATGAAATTGTAATAGTGTAGGTTAGATGGTCTTCAGATTGGTTTCACAGGTCAACATTGAGACCCGAAGGGCCTGTACTGTGCTGTAATGTTCTATGTTCATGGACCTACAATGGGCCGAATAGCTTCCTTCTGTGATGTAACAATTCTGAGGTACTCTGACCCACAATAAAAGCTTTAGGTGCCTGGAAAGATAGGCTGATCCAGTCAAGGACATACACTGCACAATCATCCATCATCCCTTCCTGTTCTCTAAAATGCAGCGGCCTCACAAATACTATCCAAACAAAATGGCTTGATTCAAATTCAAGCAGTCAGGAGGACGTTCACATGAGGGGATTTCTAGCGAAGGATTTAATGAATAATAAGATTTCAGAATAACACAAATAATAAAACAATGTCACAACAGCACAATAATTGACAGCAGAGTAAAACTTACAGTACCAAACAGATCCAAGTTCAACATTGTATTCAGTTTCGGACACTTTGCTATGGGAAGGATGTTATTAAACTGAAACTTTACAAGGTTGTTACCAGGACTTAAGAGTCTGAGTCAGAGGCAGAGGTTGGAAATGCTGGGACATTTCTCTTGAGAGCAGGGGAGACTGAGGGGGGGGGGGGGGGCGTGAAGTGCTCTGAGAGGCTAGCCACGGCCCACATCAGTTCCCATCTCCCGGCCTGCTTCGATCCCCTCCAATTTTCCTACCAGTGGATTTTGTCCATAGCGGAAATCATATCTCTGGAACATCTGGACAACAAGGACACCTGCGTCAGATTCCTGCTCATTGATTATAGCTCCATTTTCAACACCATTATCCCCTTCAGACTGGCCACAATACTCTGTGACCTCAGTCTCAGCCCCGCCCTCTGAAATTGGATCCTCAGAGTTCTGACCCACAGTCCGCAATCAGAGAAACTGTGCCTCTTCCACACTAACATTCACCACTGATATTCCAATGGATGTGTCCTCAGCGCCCACTATACTCCCTGTACACCCACGACTGTGTTGCTAAATTCAGAACGAACGATATCTACATGTTCACTGACGACACCGTCACAGTAGGACAGATGTGTAATGATAGCAAGTCAACATAAAGAACATTCTCCTCACCTTTCAAAATCTTTGTTCCGTCAGCAGACTCGGAAACTTTGCATTCGATTCCCTCGACCAGGTGCTTGAGATATGTTGTGAATATCTATGTTCCAAGCACCAATCATTGCGATGCTACAAGAGCCTTTCAAACTGAAAACCACCCATTTATTCCTAATTCACTGTTTCCTGTCAGCTCTCCTATTGTAACACCACGTCCATATATTACCCCCTATCCCATGTACTTTTACTTTGCATACGAGGCTTGGGACTCAATCAAAACTCTTGCTGAAAATCCAAGTTCATTGCCGCTGTTTTTTATGTAATTAATCTATGAGTCAGTTTCACAAATATGTTTCTCATTTCATCCATATGTATGCCAATTATTTTCAGTTCCAATAATTTCTCCAAATTAGTTTATTTATTAATTTCATTCTATATCCTTTTCTCATCAGACTCAGCTTTTCTCCTATTGCTGGGAAGGCTTTGTTTTTATCTTTTTCTGTGAAGACAGAAGTAAAGTTGTTGTGTCATGTTTCTCTGTTCTCCATTCCCCATTCCCTGGTTTCAGACTGGAAGGAAGCTGAAACTTTGACTAAAAAGAACAGCTGTTGTCTATTCACCCAGTCCATGCCTCTTGAAATCTTAAACCTGAATTACTTACCCAGTCAACCTTCTCTGCTCCAAAGTAAATAACTCGAGCTTAGCCAGCCTCTCTCCGCAGCTCATATCCTCCATCCTAGGGTACGTCTTGGTGAATCTCCTCTGCACCTCATTCGGTAAAATCACATCCTTCCTTGAATGTGGCTCCCAGAACTACACAAATTATTTAATTTGTCCTTATCAAAGTGCTACATAAAATTCTTACAATCTTTAGGTCAGTGAACAAAGGATTTATCGATGGTCCTGCTTAACTCATCAATGATCATATTCAGTCACATTCAGTGATGGGTGGAGAAGCACCCGCTGATCTTCCTAGTGTGCTGCCATTCATGGAGTCCTCCCCTGTCTGGTTCCTTCTTCCATAGTGTAGCACCTCATATTTATCAGGGTACATTCCATATGCCATTGACCTGCCCATCTGACCATTCCATGTATATCTTCCTGTAACAAATTGCACCTCCCACCTCACGGCCAAATACCCGTTTAAATCTTTATGTCAAACACAAACTTGCTTATCACACTCCCCCTACCCACTTCACATTCACAACATTTATGAATACCACAAATAATAAGGGACACAGCACTGATCTCTGCAGTACACCAGGGGACATTAGTCACCAGTCACACAAACAGCCTTCTACCACGAAGTTGATTTTGCATGCAATTTGGTAAGTCACTGATAGGTCCTACCTGTTCACTGGTTATTCTGTTCTACTTGAGGTACTTGTAGAGTGTCTGGGGATTCTCCCTAATGTTGGCCTGCCAGCAGGTTACCACGCACTTGTGGTCTCCTCCGAGTGAAGAATTTCCTCCTTATTACGGTCTTAAATGGTTTGTCCTTTATCCTGCCATTACTTGCCTTAAATGTAGAGTAGACAGCCAGAGAAACATCCTGTTTACTTCCACCTTGTCACATGTTTCATAGATTTTCTAAATGTCACTGTTCTTTGAAACTGGAGAGGCCACAAGACAAGTCTCCCCGTCAAAAAACTTGATTTCTGAGTGATTAATCTCGAGAATGTCCATTGCACGTCCTCTGTGATCAGTATACACTATCTTAGATTGGGTTACCAACACTGTACACAATACTAGAGGTACTCTCTCACGAACACTGTCTGCAACTGCTTCATGATGTATTTACATTTATACTCCGATTCCTTTAAACAAACTCCAACCTAACTTTAACTTTCCAATTACATGTATTCCTCCAAATACTATTCACTTTAATTGCATTTATGAACTCACTGTGTGATTTCTTACAAAAAGACTTCTGAAAATCCAAACACACCACTTCCACTTGTTGTCCATTGTTTATGCTGCAAGAACAAAAAAACTCAAACAATTCCAAAGTTTGTCAGGTATGATTTCTCTGTCAGAAATGCAGAGTGATTCTGTGCAATGTTGCGGTTAATTTGTAAATTCCCAATATCACATCTTTTTGAATAGATTCCAACTGTTTTCCTACAAATTTCAAGCTACTTGATCTGCAGTTCTACACATTATCTCTTCTTCCCTACGTACATAGTTGGATCATGTTTACTACATTCCAGTTATCTACAAGGGCTTATGGTCTTTACAGGATCTACGGTAAAATAAAACATAATCACCGACAGTTCAATTAATATGCTGTTTTATTTCTGATATTTTGATATGAAGTACAGTCTGGCCCATCAGACTTAGCAATGATCAATCTAGCTCCATTTTCAAGTACTACCTTGTTGCTGATACGAACTGACTTTTGTCTTTAATTCCACACAAGTCCCATGTAATCAATTGCTTTACACGGAGATTGTCTGGAGCTTTCTCCATGAAGACAGATGCAAAGTAGCTGGTTAGTTTCTCTGCCAATTCCTTGTTCCCCACAATGAATTCTCCTTATAAACATTACAAATTTCCACATTTTATCTTGCTTTTGTTTTCGTTGGTATAGGGATCGTTTGTATTCATGTTCTTTTTGATTTCCTAAACAGTTTCTTCATCCTTATTTACAGAAAAGTTCGGTTTCCACAACATCTGGAATTCTTCTGAAGCTGCCTCCTTTGGTTTAATGAACTATTTAAATTCTTATGTTAACCATCATTGAGTTATCTTCCATTTCTTTGGTGTTTATAACTTATTGATATGTATGTACTTTTCAGTTTTTGCATTATTTCTATCAATAACGTTTTTTGTCTCACACTAAATGTTATATTGTATTTTACCAATTCACGTGATCCTGTCGCCTTCGGGTTCCATGGTATTTGAGTGCAATGTTCAAAAATTGTATATTGCATGCAGGCGCCATGTAAAATGCAACATACTAATGTCATTATTCCTCAAAACCTGCTTCAGAGCAAGGCTAGTAATTAGTCCTGTCCACACAACACTACGCCCGAAATAACCTGTTCTCTAGTTTGGTTCAAAACTTACTCTTCAACCTACCTCATATACACTTATGACATTTATTTTTCACAGCATTAGCAATCATTTTCTTAACACAGTTTAGATACAATTTTAGACCATCCAGTATTACTGCAGCAGCCACAATATTTGCACATCTAATTTCCAGTGAATAGGATGCACAAAATTGCGAAACAGTTTTGGTTTAGATATGTAAGGCACCAATGTTTGTTCCTCCTTGTTGTTTGCAAGATCAACGCAAACTGATTCTGAAGAAGCTGAGGGATGTGCTCTGTGGTGTTATTAGTGACAGACGTGGACAAGACATTGGGAAGGCTGACCCCGATGGTGAGACGATCTGAAGGAATGCCCATCAATGCAGGACAAGCATCAATGACCTTCCCCGCTCTGCCAGGACAAATGTCTCCCTATTCCCTCTACTCCCTCACACTCTCTGTATATCTGTTACAGCACCTGTCCCCGAAATGGCTCTTGCTCCACCAGTCACACTATTGCATGCAACACTCTCTTTTCGTCACTCTCTTTATCACTGAAAGCAAATCGGGATTGAATTTATTGTTTTGCCAACATTGAACCAGTGAGACAATTTGATGTTGGGGATATAAAAATGTGGACATTTCGTAAATTGGGGAAAGAGCAGATGCCATCGAGACTGAAGAAGTCTGGGGATCAATCATCTTGCTCTGCAAGAAATTAGGAAATACTTAGTATCAGAGATATTTTCTCATATGAAATATATTCACAGTAAACAGAAATACGATGACCCAGGGAATTCAGCAGCCAGAAGAGGAACATCACAGAGGACGGCAGTGGCTGTGTGGTTTTGAAATCAAGTTGATGTAATATTCATGAGTGTGTTATTGAAACAGCATATTGTTAGAGAGTTGGGGGCAGTTGTTGGGGGTGGGGTGGTTGGTTAAAATTGTAAATAGTTGTGGCATAATGTTCACTTTTACAGTTAAAAACAAATTGGTGCTATTTTCTTTAAATAGTGGAATTTGGGAGTTCGCTGTCACTCATTATCTAATAGATTACGAGGTGAGGTGAGCTTTCCTGAGTGTTTGGTTTAATTAACAGAGGCTTTCACCACCATGTCCTAATACTTGCAAAGACCAACAGAGAGCAACAAAAAAAAAGGAGTGAGACCAGGGAAACCCAGTGGATGTGGTCGATCTAGACTTCCAAAAGACCTTTTATAAGGTGCCACACGGGAGGTTGCTGAGTAAGGTGAGGGCCCATGGTGTTCGAGGTGACCTACTGACATGGATTAAGGATTGGCTGTCTGACAGAAGGCAAAGAGTTGGCATAAAAGGTTCTTTTTCGGAATGGCAGCCGGTGACAAGCGGTGTCCCGCAGGATTCAGTGTTGGTGCCGCAGCTGTTCATGTTATATATTAATGATCTGGAGAAAGGGACTGGGGGCATTCTCGCGAAGTTTGCGGATGACACGAAGTTAGGTGGAAAGGCAGGTAGTACTGAGAAAGTGGGGAGGCTGCAGAAAGATCTAGACAGTTTGGGAGAGTGGTCCAGGAAATGGCTGACGAAATTCATTGTGAGCAAATGCGAGGTCTTGCACTTTGGAAAAAAGAATACAAGCATGGACTACTTTCTGAACGGTGAGGAAACTCATAAAGCCAAAGTACAAAGGGATCTGGGAGTGCTAGTCGAGGATTCTCTAAAGGTAAACATGCAGGTTGAGTCCGTGATTAAGAAAGCGAATGCAACGTTGTCATTTATCTCAAGAGGGTTGGAATATTAAAGCAGTGATATGCTACTGATACTTTATAAAGCTCTGGTTAGGCCCCATGTGGAGTACTGTGTCCAGTTTTGGTCCCCACACCTCAGGAAGGACATACTGGCACTGGTGGGTGTCCAGCAGAAATTGACATGGATGATCCCTGGAATGGTTGGTCTAACATACGAGGAACGGCTGAGAATCCTGGGATTGCATTCATTGGCGTTGAGAATGTTAAGGGGAAATCTAATAGAAACTTACCGATAATACATGGCTTGGAAAGGGTGGACGCTAGAAAATTGTTTCCGTTAGGCGAGGAGATTAGGACCCGTGGGCACAACCTTACAATTAGAAGGGGGCAATTCAGAACAGAAATTTGGAGACATTTCTTCAGCCAGAGAGTGGTGGGTCTGTGGAATTCATTGCCGCGGAGTGCAGTGGAGGCCGGGATGCTAAATGTCTTCAAAGCAGAGATTGATAAATTCTTGTTGTCACGAGGAATTAAGGGCTACGGGGAGAATGCGGGTAAGTGGAGTTGAAATGCCCATTAGCCATGATTAAATGGCGGAGTGGACTCGATGGGCCGAATGCCCTTACTTCCACACCTAAGTCTTATGGTGTCTTATGGAGAAGATTAAATATGAGGGTAAGTAAGCCAGTCATGTAAAAAAGACTGCAAGATCTTCTTTCGATTCATAAAGGGCAAACGAGAGGCACGAATGGGCATCTGGTCGCCAGAACTTGACACAGGAGAGATAGTAATATGGAACAAGGAAATGGTTGAGGAGCTGAAAAATTACTTCGTGTCAGTCTTCACGGTTGGAAACAGGAGTAATATCCCAAACATTGAAAAGACTTAGTGGACAGACCTGAGTAAGGTGGCCATCACCTAGGAAAAGGTGCTGGGAAAACTGAATGGCCTGAAGGTAAGTAAATCACCTGGACCAGATGGACTCCACTCCAGATTTCTAAGGCAGATAGCTGATGGGACAGTGGAGGCGTTGGTGGTGATCTTTCAGGAATGTCTCGAATCTGGGAGATTCCCAGAGGACTGGAAAATCGCTAACGTGATACCCCTGTTTAAAAAGGGACAAAAACAAAAACCAAACAATTACAGACTGACTAATCTAAACTTGGCTCTGGTAAGATCTTGGAATCCATTGTGAATAATTAGATTTCTGAATACTTGGGTGTGGATGGTGAATTAGGGCAAAGTTAGCATGGTTTTATCAAGGAGAGGTCATGCCTGGAGAATGTGGTAGAAACCCTTGAGGACGTAACGAGCAGCTTTGACCAAGGACAGCCAATGTATGTCATCCACCAGGACTTCCAATAGGTCTTTGACAATGTTCTGACAGGAGGCTACTGAATAAGGCAAAGAGTCCATGGTTTTAGAGGCAAGGTGCAAGCATGGATAGAAGTTTGGCTGTCTGGCAGGAAACAAAGAGTGTCGATAAAAGTGTCCTTCTCAGGATGACAGCCAGTGACAAATGGTTTTCCATAACGCTCAGTGTTGGGACCACAACTTTTCACTTGATACATTAATGATCCTTGTTGTGGTTCTGTTCGCCGAGCTGGAAGTTTTTGTTGCAAACGTTTCGTCCCCTGGCTAGGAGACATCATCAGTGCTCTGGAGCCTCCTGCGAAGCGCTTCTTTGATGTTTCTTCCGGTATTTATAGTGGTCTGTCCTTGCCGCTTCTGGGTGTCAGTTTCAGCTGTCCGCTGTAGTGGTTGTATATTGGGTCCAGGTCGATGTGTTTGTTGATGGAGTTTGTGGATGAATGCCATGCCTCTAGGAATTCCCTGGCTGTTCTCTGTCTGGCTTGCCCTATGATAGTAGTGTTTCCCCAGTCGAATTCATGTTGCTTGTTGTCTGAGTGTGTGGCTACTAGGGATAGCTGGTCGTGTCGTTTCGTGGCTAGTTGATGTTCATGTATGCGGATTGTTAGCTGTCTTCCTGTTTGTCCTATATAGTGTTTTGGGCAGTCCTTGCATGGTATTTTGTAAACTACATTAGTTTTGCTCATGTTGGGTATCGGCTCCTTTGTTCTAGTAAGTTGTTGTCTGAGCGTGGCTGTTGGTTTGTGTGCCGTTATGAGTCCTAAGGGTCGCAGTAGTCTGGCTGTCAGTTCTGAAACGCTCCTGATGTATGGTAGTGTGGCTAGTCCTTTTGGTTGTGGCATGTCCTCGTTCCGTGGTCTATCTCTTAGGCATCTGTTGATAAAGTTGCGCAGGTATCCATTTTTGGCGAATACCTTGTATAGGTGTTCATCTTCCTCTTTTCGCAGTTCTGGTGTACTGCAGTGTGTTGTGGCTCTTTTGAATAGTGTCCTGATGCAGCTTCGTTTGTGTGTGTTGGGGTGGTTACTTTCATAGTTTAGGACTTGGTCTGTGTGTGTTGTTTTCCTGTGTACCCTTGTGGTGAATTCTCGGTTCGGTGTTCTCTGTACTATCACGTCTAGGAATGGGAGTGGGTGGTGTTAGACAGGAACTTGTAGGGGTTGGCTGGATGAGCTTGCTTGCAGTTGAAAGGACTTCTGGCAAGTGGGAGGATTTTAAAAGTGAAATGTCTACAATTCAAGGTCTGTATGTTCCTGTGAGGGTAAAAGACAAGGTTGGGGGGAATAGGGAACCCTGGATGTCAGGGGATATTGAGGCTTTGACCAGCAAAATGGAGGCGTGGCTCAAATCCATGCAGCTGGGATCAAGGGAATCGTGGCGGTGTGCAGGGGATGCAGGAGTTTACTGAAGATGGAAATCAGAAGGGTGAAAAGGGAGCACAAGAAAGCCTTGCATGAGAAGATTAAGGTGAGTCCAAAGACGTTCTTTAAGTATATTAAATTAAAAGGAATAACTAAATAAGAATATGACCCCTCAAGGTCCAAAGTGGACATGCATGTCTGGAACCGTAGGAGATTTGCGAGCTTCTCAATGAATATTTCTCCTCTGTCTTTACCGTGGAGAAACACATGAAGACTTGGGAGCTTAAGAAAGGTCATGATGTTATCTTGGATTGAGTCAATATCACAGGAGAAGACATGTTGGATGCATTAGAATGTATGAAGGTGGATAAATCTCCTGGTCCTAAACAGATGCATCCAAGAACACTGCAAGAGGCTACCAAAGAAACTACAGGGACCTGGGTGATAATATTGCATCATCGTTAGCCACAGGTTAGGGTCTAGAATATTGGAGGGTAGCAAATGTGCCATTATTCAGGAAGGGAAGCAAAGAAAAATCTGGGAACTATAGGCCAGGAAGTCTAACATCTGTAGTGCGTAGGTTACTTGAGAAAAATCTGAGGGCTAGATGTACATGCATTTGGAATGACAGCATTTGATTAGAATTTTTTTTTCAGATTCACCACAGTATGGAAACAGGCGTTTGGCCCAACAAGGTCACACCGACCCTCCAAACAGTAACCAACCCAGTCTCATTCCTCGACCGTATATTTACCCCTGACGAATGCATATAACACTATGGGTAACTTAGCATGGCTAATTCACTTAACCTGTACATCTTTAGATTGTGGAAGGAAAATGGAGCACCCGGAGGAAACCCACACAAACACAGGGAGAATGTGCAAACTCCACACAGAGAGTCTCCCGAAGCTGGAATCGAGCCCAGATCCATGGGACTGCGAGGCAGCAGTGAGCCACCATGCCACACTTACTTGTTGTCAACACAGTTGAAAGACACAGGTACAAAATCTAGTCTGCCCTTCACCCATGATGCAAGATCCAATAAAACATATCATGGATAGTTTATTCTCCCCTGAAAATGTCATATTATTATTTATTATTTATTATTGACTTTTATTATTTATTTTAATAATTATTATTAATTGCTGATTTTAGACTGAACAGATTGCATGGCTTTGTAAGCCTTATATTACGGAGCCTTTAACAGGTTACCCTTGGAATTAGAGCTGATCTTATTGAAACATGCTAGACTTTCAGGAGAATGGATCAGGTAGATACCAACTGGGTGTTTGTATAGTCCCAACTTGTTGTCATTGTCATAGAATGTGTACAGTGTGTATGCAGGAAATTCTGCCCATTGAATCCAAACCGAACCACTGAGCTGCATCCCACTCAGACCTGTCTCCCTACCCCATCCATGTAATCTTATATTTTCCATGAATAACCCACACATCCCTGGGCACTATGGGCAATCTCACATGCCGAATCCACCCTAAGCTGCACATCTTTGGACTGTGGGAGGAAACTGGAGCATTGTGAGGAAACCCACACAGACACGGGGAGAATGTTCAAACTTCACTCAGAGAGTTGCGTGAGGTTGGAGTTGAATCCAGCTACTTGGTGATGTGAGGCAGACATATTAACCACATGTCCACCATGCTTCTCTGTTAGTACGATTCGTTACTTGTGGATGACTGAAGAAATCTGCCTGACTTATTCCTTTATCTGAACCTGACTCAGTCTGAGACCTTTATCATCGGCCATATCACCAAGCTGGAGTGGGACTAGAAAAGGAAACAGGGACAACCTGCAACCTCAGTCAGAGCAGGAATGAGGAGAAGTTCACAACGTGGGATTTCTTTCAAGTGGGAATTCTCTTCCCAGAGGTTTATAATCTTTATGTTAGAGCAAGGCTGGCTGGCTTCGTCTGATTTTCCATAGACAGGTAAATCAGGGATAATGGTGCATTGGGAGAAAAGTGCAGCTGGGACCACGATGAGATGAGCCATGACCTTATTTACTGGTGGAGTAGTGTCAAAGGGCCGAATGGGCCATTCGTGTTCCTCAGCCCTTTGTTCTGATGTTCCATTCATCCCTTCGGACCTGCTACACAGGGGCAGATCCAGGCCAGTCCGGTGGTTAGGTGTAGTATCGGAAATGTACTTGGAAAATCCAGGCTGGACAAGAAGTGTCCCCATCCCCAATCCCTGTTTCCAGGCTTCCCCACTCTGTAACTTCTGATCCAGTTGGGAGTCATGCTACAGACACAGATTTCATGTGAATACCGCCCCCATACCCTATCCAGGGTTAACTTAAACAATTCTTCTGCTCTCCATGAATACAACGTTGTACAACACGACTGCCAGGAAAACAAACAGTTACTTTCCAAAGGAATAACATGAGAATGTAAGAAATGCGAACAGGAGTAGGCCATTCGGCCCGTCAAGCCTGCACTGTCATTCAATTAGATCATGGCTGATCTACTCTACGGATAACCCTTGTACCCCTCAACTCACTGACATGTCAAAAACCTATCCACCCCGTCTGTAAATACATTCAGTGTCCCAGCCTCCACAACTCTCTGGGTTAGGAAATTCCAGACATTCATTACCTTCTGAAAGAAGAATTTTTTTTGTATCTCAGTTTGAAATTGATCTCCCTTATTCTGCATTATGTCCCTTGTCAAGTCCCTTCTTTAACTTGTACATTTCAGTAATATCATGCTCATTCATTTCAACTGCATGACTAATCGCCTCACCATTTGAGATGTTCTCATTAATTTAACCATTTCTTCCGAGGAACCCGTCTAATGTGCCAACCTAGTTTCTTGCTGCTTCAGCATGTTGACCTTGTGTTTCCTACACCGAACACTCCAATCCTTTTGTATTGTTCCTTTTTGGGGAGTCCTTTTCATTAAATAACAGCCTGCCTTTTGGTTCTCAGTATCATCCACAAACTCGGATGTATATTGCACTCGCCGTCAGGCTATCAGTATAGATTGTAAATAACTGATATCATCGGATTCATATTTGTGGTACTTCAGTAGATACACTTTATCATAAAGATCCAATTAATCCTGACTCCGATTTCTAAGTTTTAACTAATCATCATTCCATGCTAATACTGTATTCATCATACTGTGAGCTCCTATCTTGTGCAAGAAACTTTACTTTGTAAACTCTCTGGAAAGCCTTGTGTCTATCAGTTCCCCTTTATTAAGTCCTTTTGTTACATTCTCAGGGATCTCGAGAAAAGCTTTGCATGATTTTACAGACAAAATATAGTTTCCATTTCACAAACCATGCTGACTCTGCGTGAAGCTTTTCTAAATGCCCTGCACTCCTTCCTTAATAATAGACTCTTGCAGATTCCCAGCAATAAGGGTTAGGTAAATGGTTCCTGCTTTCTGTCTCACTCCTTTCTTGAGGATAGGCACCACATTGGAGGCTCTCCAGTTTCGCTGAAACACTCCTGTAATCCAGAGAGTTATGGAATATTACACACAGTGCCGCTAATCACTCTATGAACACTTCTTTTAAAACCAGCTATGAATTACTGCTGATCTGTCTACCCTTAATCTTAACTGTCTGATAAAAACCGGTTCATTTTGTTATAAACACTTGCCTTCTGTTACCAATTTGTTAATATCATTGAAATACCTACACTGCATTCCCCTGTGGTGAATGTTGCAAAATACTGGTGCAAATTATCTGCCTGTTTTCTCTCGCCAGTTCCCCAGTCGCACCCTCCAAATAATCTAAGCGTACTTTCCCGATGTCATTTCTCCAAAGGTCACACACTCATGTTGAACGTCTTCATTCATACTCGGAAAAGCTCGAATGCTTGTTTCTTTATATATATATATATATAATCTTGCCAGTTTACTTGCATAATATCTTTCCTTCCCTTTTCCTCGCTTTCTGGATTCATACAGTCATATAGCTCACAAATAGACCCTTTGATCCAACCTGTCCATGCTGACCAGGTTTTCCAAACTAAACTAGTCCCATCTGCTTTCATTTGGCCCATATGCCTCTAAATATTTCCCATTCATATGTTTGGCCATATGTAGTTGTACTCACAACCTCCACTCTTCATCTGATAGCTCATTCCATACCCACACCACCCTCTGTGTGAAAAAGTTGCCCTTTCGTCCCTTTTAAATTTTCCTCCTTTCACCTTAAAGCTATGCCCTCTATGTTTGAACTCCTTTCTCCTGTGGAATAGACCTTGGCTATTCACAGTAGCCATACCTCCCATGATTTTATTAACTTCTATAATATCATCTCTCAACCTCCTACAATCCATCTGATTCTAACTTCAAGAACAAGCATTATATTAAAAAAACAGCAGTGTAAATTTGAAACAATATTAAAAATGTCAGGTAAACAACACTCAGCCACAAACTTCATACTGTGGTTTGTTTTTCTCCATGTTAAAACATTAAGGCAGCATGAAAATCTTACGAGCGGCAATAAGAAGTAAAACACCTGAATTTTTTTGTCTGGGGGGGGGGGGGGGGATCATCTCTACAGTGAAAACGTATCTCTGGCCAGATCTATATAATTCCACATGGTCAAAATTCTCCCTCCTCATCCACCTATGACATTGTGTGGCTGTGTCTTCTTTATCTTGCACAAAATAGAGAGAAATCCTTTCTCCCATTCACATCTTAAATTCAACCCATTTACATCATCTTCTAGTACACTACTGCTAAAAAAAACTATATATATTTTGCCCCGCCCTCTTTCCATGCCACCCATCCACACCTCTCTCAAGAGATTAAAAACCCATTTTCCAATCCTTTTCAATTCTGAAGAAGTGTCATATTGGGATTGAAACACTAATTCTGTTTCTTTGTCTCTGTAGATGTTGCCAGACCTGCTGAGTTTCTCCAGAAATGAAGAGGCACAGAACAAATTTTCAATTAAACAAATAACTGTGGATACTGGAAATAAAACTGCAAATATTTCTGGAGAATCTGTGAGCTTTGTAGAAGGGTCACTGGACCAGAAAGAGTAACTCCGCTTTCACTCCAGAAGATACTGCCGACCTGCTAAGTTTCTTCAGCAATGGCTGTTTTTGAATAAGTTCCAAAGACGTGTCAAAGCTGCCCAAACGCCCTGTCAAACACGGAACGCCACACATTGTGGACTGACTGATGACACCAGTTGCATACATTCATTGGCTCTGAAATAGCATACAGCTGGCTTCACTGACACGACAAAGCTCTTAATCAGAGTCAGGGAGAGAAACAGAGGGAAACACATTCACTTCAAATACAGATGATGGCTTACAGGAATGGAAAAGATTCAGATGAATATGTTAAAGTACTTGAGGAATGCAACAGATTGGAGGCGTGACACTATGAAGAGACCCTGAGCAGAATGTAAATACGAAAATGGACGTGTTACCACATCAGAAATCAGGTTAGCTCACTGAGTACAGGGCTAATGGATGAATGGGTCTCGATGTGAACTGGGGGGGTGTTGCGGGGGCAGCGACTTGAATTGAAAATGCAGACATTACAGCTCAACTGAGTTATCATGTGGTCCTGTAGATCACAGCAACAACAGAATTATATTCAACCACAATCTATATTTTTTCCAGAGATAATTCATCAGGCTACCATTAACATAAACTGATCGATGGTTCAATGACAAGTGTCGGGGAACATGCCAGGGTCAGAACCATGTCTACCTAAACCTGATAACAATCAAATAAAACTATGGTACTTGACCGGTTGCATTCTAACCAGCAGAACTAACAACTGATCAAGAGGAAAAAGTTATAGCAAAACTAACGGACCAGATCTAAACTCTGCAGTCCTGCTATATCCAGGCATAAGTGTCCATGGATCATTAAACAACTTAGTGGAGGAGAGGACTCCACAAATACTCCCATCCTAAATAATGGAACAGCCCTGACCATCGGTGTAAAAGACAAGTATGTATTCTCTGCACCATCCTCAGCCAGAAATGTTGAGTCATCATGATTCCCACAGAATCACAGATGCCAGTCTTAATTCAATTCGTGACATGAAGAAACAGCTGAACACAGTAGCTACCACAAAGGCCATCGGCCCTGGCCACATTCCTGGAATAGGACTGAAGATTTGTGCTGCACAACAAGCCGTGTTCCTGGGAAAGCTGTTTCATTCCAGCTCCAACTCTGACATCTCCCTGGCAATGTGGAAAGTTACTCAACTATGTCCAGTCCCCTAAGAGGATAATAATTACAATTTGAGCATTTAACATCCCCTCAGTCTCATCACTACAGGCAAATTGGTAGGAGGTCTTTTTGACAGAGCTTTCAAGCAGACCAAATATACTCTGCTCAGTGTGGTTTCTGATATGTCCTCATGTGGAGTTGGTGCCGTTGTGTAAATGTCACTGGATTATTAATCCAGACCAGGATAATGCTCTAGCAGCTGATGGTAGTTAAAAGCCATTAGTAAAATATTGAGATGTAAAATTTGGTGTCAGCAACAGTGACCTTGAAGCCAATGTTGATTTTAAACACCAATTTACTTCCCTAATGTACTTTCAGGAAGTTTCTCCCGTGCTTTCCTGGTCTGGCCTAACAGTGACTGCAGACGCACAGGTAAGTGATAAGCTCTTTGATGGTCTCTAAATTGGTCAAGGAAGGCAATCAATAGCTTGAAACGGCTCTGAGGTCTTAAAGGATAAACCCAGACCACACAACCAGCGCTAGCTTGTTTTCGGAAAAGGGAATGCGAAACACAGTCCTATCCTCTGGACAGATGCTGCCTTCCTAATGTTTGAAAGTTTGTGAGGGGAAGCTTGTTCAGGGAGAACTGGAATTCCACATCGGCATCACGTGGTCAGCTTTACTGCAGATGCACAGGGAAAAGAGCAGGCCATTCGACACATTGAGCCTTCTCCATTCTAGCTCATCGAGAAAATCTCCTCAATGCATTTTTTCCCACACAGTGCTTATATCACTTAGTATGTGAAAACATCGGGACATATAAAATAAACATTACTGCGATCCTTTCTGTCCATCAATTTTGCTCCTCCATTAAATATGCAGACAGTTCTCTGATAAACACATGTTTATTAAACACAATTTGGCTGCAAACAATTCGTGAATTGTGCATTTTTTTTTAAACTCAAGCTCTGTTCCGTGATTTCTTGTCTGGCACCAGCTGAACAGCAAAACCTGGCCTCAGGATCCTCTGTCTGCAAAATGCACCCTCAGTGTGTTCGGCTAAAACAGGAATTCAATACGCTCTGCAAGCCTTTAACCTTAATCTACATTTAGAAGGAACTTTACTTCAAATCAGGGGTTTTTTTGGGGAGAACTAGAATTCTCCATCTGTATTAAGTGGTCAGTCAGCCCCTCGTGCTTTCTGGTGAAGAGCTTGGTGAAAGGTACAGTGCTGTACCAGTGACTATAGTAGGAAAGTGTTACATTTATTGCGCTATTTCTTTACATTATATGCTTTGAGGATTTACTTAGACTGTGTTAGTGTGTGTGTGTGTTAGATTAACTTTAGTTTTTGGCTTTTATTGATATTCCATGGATTCGCCTGTCCACCTTCTTTTCCCACCGGCCCTATTATTAATATTGCAAGGTTTTCTACAACAGTGTTGCACAGGAACACAGCTGCCACGTTATTGGAGAACAACCTGTAATGATATCTGATCCCCTATCTTCACACCACTCCTGCCCTCTCCTATCCCTTTATAGTGTCTAGAAATCCTTACGTATATTCAGTGCCTTGGCTTCCACAGCCTGATCTAGGAGAGAGTTCCCCAGGTTCACCAGTCTCTGAGTGCAGATATTTATTCTCATCTCAATGCAGAGTGACCTGTCTGGACTTAATACTGTGGCCCCTTGTTTTAGACATCCCAGCCAGGGGAATTATCATCCCTGCTTTCAACCCTGTCAAAGTTTTATATATTTCACTTATTTTCCTGAAGCCCATGGAATACATGTCCAGTCGCCCCAAACTTTGCTCCCACAATAAGGCCGTCATCCTAGAGATCAGTGTCGTTATCCTTCATTGCTCTCCCTCAATGTCAGGTTTATCCTTTATTAGGTAATGAGAGCAAAACTGCGCTCAATATTGCACAATGTTCGAGATGTGTTCTCATTAAGGCCCTGTACAGCGGCAGCAAGTCACCCTTACTGCTGGACTCAAATCTCCTTGAAATGAAGATCAACATCCCATTTATCTTCCTAACTATTTTCTGTTCCTGCAATATTGCTTTCACTTACTGGTGCACGGGGAGATCCAGATCCTCTACAATGTTACAGTTCCCCACTTGGTGGGTCTATGTACACTGGTCAGTATGTCAATGCCATTCCCAGTACTGACTTCTGGCTTCATAACTCACTGCCCTGCATGGAGCGCAGAGGTCTGAAAGAAGAAAACAAAAATGCAGTGTAAGTTTCTTTTTGATCAACATTTTTTCAAAAAAAAACTCCCTTTTCAAATGGTAAGCTGCCGTTCTGTTTTTCCAACCATAGTGCTCAAAGTCACATCTTCCCCCATTGCTCTCCATCTGCCACATATTGGCCCAGTCACTCTGTTTGTCTCAAACACGTTGGAGCTTTTTTACATCCTGCTCACCCACTCACAACCCAAAATGATTTAGTATCATCAGCAGAATTGGAAATATTGCATTTGATTCAATTAACTAAAAAAATGGTGTGTATTGGGAATAGCTGTAAGCCAAAGCCCGATTCCTGCTATATCACCCAGGCCTTCCACTCAAAAAATGTTGTATTCTTTCTCCCTGCTTCCTGTAAGCTCTCCCATTCGAAAACCATGTCCACATGTGAGTCGCAATCCCATAAGATTTGAATTTGTATTGTAGGCTTGGGGTTTGATCAGTAACCTTCCTGAAAACTCAATCGTATTGTATTGATTGTTTCTCCATAATTTTGCAAGTCATTTTCTGAAATAAGATTCTCATTTCATATGTTTCTGCTGACTTTCTCTTTGCCCATTACTTTATTCCCATTACTTTCTCTGCAACTCCTTCGTTGCTAATTTCATTCTATTCCTTTTTTTCACACCAGACTAAAGTTTCCTAGTTTTGCTGGGAAGATTTCTTTTTTGTTTTGTTTTCTTCTGTGAAGACATAACTTTAACATTTGCTCTATAGTCCTGTCATTTCCCTGTTCTCCATTCTGCACTCTCTTTTTCAACTTCACTGTTGCAACACTAGTTAATACACTCTTCAGAAACCCATCAATTCCTATCTTAAGATGCTCAATGATTGACCAATCATCGGAGCACAGAGTCTGTATCGTCAGAAATACAGCGCGAACTACATTAGCTTCACTTCCCTACGTGAACCCCATAGACATGAATGTTATTCCACTTCACGTGCATGACAACGTATTTTTAATGGATGTGAGATTAGCTGTACCAACTGCCTTTTCAGGAAGTGCATTCCAGACCCCAACATCCTCTGGATGAAAACCAATCTTAAAATCTTCCTGAAACCTCAAACCCTTCACTTTATAGGGTGTTCCCTTGTTCTTCACCTTTGCCTAAAAGGAACAGCTGCTGTCTATCCATCCTGTCCAAGTCCCACGTAATCTTATAATTCCGAATCACAACTGCCTCAGCTTTCTCTGTCCAAAGTAAACAACCCGAGTTTATCCAACCTGTCTCCATTACCGATACGCTCCATCCCAGAGAACATCCTGCTGAATCTCCTCTTCACCCCGTCTAGTATAATCACATCCTTCCTGTAATTTGGCTCCGAGAATTACACACAGCATTCCATCTTGGACGAACCTAAGTTCCACATAGCTCAAAGTTTGTGAGAAGATTTGTAGCTCGGGTGCTCGTTGTTGTGGTTCTGTTCGCCGAGCTGGGTTTTTTTTGTTGGAAATGTTTCGTCCCCTTTCTAGGTGACATCCTCAGTGCATGCGAGCCTCCTGTGAAGCGCTTCTCTCCTGATTCCTCTGGCATTTATACTGGTTTGAATCTGCCACTGCCGGTTGTCAGTTGCTGTCCGCTGCAGTGACCGGTATATAGGGTCTCGGTCGAAATATCTGTTGATAGAATTTGTGGATGAGTGCCATGCCTCTAGGAATTCCCTGGCTGTTCACTGTTTGGCCTGCCCTATAATAGTGGTGTTGTCCCAATCGAATTTGTGTTGTTTGTCATCTGAGTGTATGGCTACTAGGAATAGCTGGTCGTGTCGTTTCGTGGCTAGTTGGTGTTCATGGATGCAGGTTGTTAGCTGTCTTCCTGTTTGTCCTATGTAGTGTTTTGTGCAGTCCTTGCATGGGACTGCACAAAAAGAAATCCCATGCAAGGAATCCTGAAGAAGGACTCATGCCCAAAACATCGACTCTCCTGCTTCAATGGAAGGGAAGCCGAGCAGGGAAGACCATGGAGCAGCAATGGCAGGAGTTTCTGAGGATAATTCGGAACATAATGAAATTAATAAAATATTGATATATAAAATCTGGTGTGAGTAATAGTTACCCTGAAGCCAATGTCGATTGTACACATCAGTTTACATCCCCAATGTACTTTCAGGAAGTAAATCTCTTGTGCTTTCCAGGTCTGGCATAAAAGTGACTCCAGACGCACAAACATGTGATAAACTCTTCAACGATCTCTGAAAAGGCTCCAAAATTATCATCACTGCTTGTAATCTGTCTCACCCTGTCAGAGTTTGATATACTTCACTGAGGTATCCACGCATTTTGGTAAAGCACATAGGTTCAGTCGACCCAAACTGTGCTCCCACAACAAGCCTGTCATCTCAGAGATCAGTCTGGTCATCCTTCACTGCTCTCCCGCTTTGTCAGCATTGTCCTTTATTAGGTAAGGAGACCAAAACTGCACACAATACAGCACAACGTTCGAGATGGGGTCTCATCAAGCGTCTGTACAGCTGCAATAAAACACCCTGACACCTGGACACAAATCCCCCTGCAATGAAGGTCCAACACCCCATTTAATTTCCTAACTGTTTTCTGTTCCTGCAAAAAAATACTTTCAGTGACTAGTATACTGGGAGATCCAAATCCTTTTCAATGTTACAGCTACCCAACTGGTAGGTCTATGTACATTGGGAAGTATCCCGATGCCATTCCCAGTATTTATTCTGGCTTCAGAACTCACTGCCCTGTATAGACGGCGGAGGTCGCTGAAGAATGACACAAAAAGAATCATAAGTCCCTTTGTAGCGTAACATTTTCCAACCTTTTCAACTGGTAGGCTACCATTCTTTTTTTCGCATCAAAGGGTAAAACGTCACATCCACCCACATTACTCTTCATTGCCCCGTATTCGCACAGACACACCACTTGCCTCAGACACCTTTTACATCCTCCTCACCCACTCATAATCCGACATCGATTAGTGCCATTAGCAGGCTTGGAACTATTGCATTTGATTCCCTCGAACAAAAGTTTGGTGTGTATTTGAAATAACAAGAGCCCAAACACTGAATCCTGCTATACCCCCGTGTCCGCTACTGTAAAAAAAAGATTTATTCCTACTCACTGTTTCCTGTAGCTCTCACATTGTAAAACTATGCCCTTCTGTTAGCCCCAGTCCCATAGGATTCGAATTTGCATAGTAGGCTTGGGGCTTTATCAAAAATCTTTCTGAAAATTGATTGCTTCTCCATAGTTTTGCTGAAAGTCAGTCTCTCAAATATGATTCGCATTTGATAAGTCTCTGTTGCCCTTGTCTCAGTCCCATTACTTTCAGTTAAAGTACTGTCTCCATAACGTTTATTTGTTAATTGTTTTCCACTCCCTTTTTCTCTCTCACCAGATTAAGCTTTCCTTGTATTGCTGGGAAGATTTTTTTTTGTTTTGTCTTCTTCTGTGAAGACATAACTGAAATATTTGCTGCATTGTTCTGCCATTTCCCTCTTCTCCATTCTCCATTCTCTGGTTTCACACTATAACGAAGCTGCACGTTGATTTCCCTTAATTTTGCCATTGGCGTACTTTTTGAAACAGTTACAAGTTCCCTCTTATTACCCTATAGAGTGTTCTGAAACCCAGCAATTCCTGTCGTAAGCTTCTCAATGATTGACCTTGCACAACCATGCACTCATCAGAAATACAGCACCGTCTACATTAGTCCCACTTTTCTACACGAATATTATGACACTTCAAGAGGTCATCTAAGTACTTTGTAACAGATGTGAGGTTACCCCTGACAAGTCCCTCTTTGGTAGTGCATTCCAGACCTCAAAACCATCTGGTTGAAAAATGATCCTCAAGTCCCCTCTAAATCCCAAACCCTTTACTTTAAGAATGTGCTCCCCCTTGTTCTTCTCCCTCTGACTAAAAGGAACAGCTGCTGTCTATCCAGCCTGTCCATATCCCTCATAATCTTTTCCTTCTGAATCACGTCCCCCTCAGCCTTCTCTACTCCAGTGTAAATAACCCGATCTTATCCAGCTTCTCTCCATAGCTGATATGCTCCATCCCAGGGAACATCCTGGTGAATCTCCTCTGCAACCCCTTCCTGTGCAATGGCATCCTTCCTGTAATGTGGCTCCCAGAGCTACATAAGGTATTCCATCTTAGCCTAACCAAAGTTCTGCATAGCTCTTATAATGTGTGCCTCGATGAATAAAGGCCATGCTTACGCTCCCCTTTGCTTTCTCAACTTGTGTAGTATCCTGTCCAGTCACATTCAGGGGTGTGTGGAGAAGTTCCCTCTGAGCTCCCTAGTGTGCTGCCATTCACTGAGTATTCCGCTGTCTGCTTTCTTCCTCCAAAGTGCATAATGTCATATTTATCAGGGTTACATTCCATCTCTCATTGACCTGTCCATTCCATCTGCATCTTCCTGCAATATAAAACCTTCCTCCTCACTGCCAACCAACCGGTCATTCGTGGTATCAAACACAAACTTAGTTAGATTCACCACTTATGAATATTACAATTCATATGATTATAGAGCACATAACACCAGGTTATAGCCCTAAAGGTTTATTCGGAGGCACTAGCTTTCGGAGTGTTGCTTCTTCATCAGGTGGTTGTGCACTTTGAAAGCTTGTGCCTCCGAATAAACCTTGTGTTGCGTGATTTTTAACTTTGGACACCCCAGTCCATAATTGGCACCTCCGAATTACAAATAATAAGGGACACAACACTGCTCCCCATCCTACACCGTTGGACTCCGGCCTCCAGTCACACAAACAGTTTTCTACCACCACCCTCTGTCTCCTACCACTAAAATTGATTTAGACGCAACTTGGCAAGTCACTAATGACTCCTACCTATTGCCTGGTTATTCTCTTCCACTTGACACAATTGCTGAATACCTGGGCAATCTCCCCAAACTTGCCTGCCAGCAGATTTCCATGCCCCTTTATTAGTTAGTCCTCCCCGAGTGAAGAATTTGCTCCTTATTACGGTCTTAAATGGCCTGTCCCTTCTCCTGCCATTATTTACCCTAAATGTAGAGTAGATAGCCAGAGAAGCATCCTGTTTATTTCCACCTTGTCATATGTTTAGTGAATTTTCTAAATTTCACTGCGATTACCTCTCATTCTTTGAAATCCTAGAGAACACAGGGCGAGTTTCTGCATCAGAAAATCTCACCATCTGAGGGACGAATCTGACAAATGTCCATTGCACGTCCTCTGTGGTCAGCCTATTTTTTCTCAGATTAGGTCACCAAAACTGTACACAATACTCCAGGTACAGTCTCACCAACCCTGTACACAATCGTCCAGGTACAGGGGATAGGTGAAAAAAGTAGAGGTTCTGACTGGGTTGGTCGATGGGAGGAATGAATCGAGTTGGGAGATGGAAGAAGGGCTGATCAGTGGAATGGAAGGGAGCAGAAGGGGCTGGGAATGGTTTTAGTGGATTGGAGGGGAGGTTATTTGAAATTGGAGAACTCAATTTTGCGTCCCCCGGGCTGTAGGCTGACCAGGCAGATGAAGTGTTGTTACTCCAATTTGCGATTTGTTTCATTGTGTCAATGGAGGAAGTCAAGGATAGCCACGTTGGAAAGGGCGTGGGAGGGCGTATTGAAATAGGCAGTGACTGGTAGATCAGCACAGCCCTTATGGGCCCAGCTGAGATGCTTGGCAAAACATCCCCTTAGTGTACGCTTGGGATCGCCGATGTAGAGAAGACCACATCGGGAGCACCAGTTACAGTAAACTGGGTTGGATCCCAAGACCTGGCACATCTTCCACAAGAACCATTCCCTTCATTAATCTTTGGTTCGTGCCACATTCCCCACCAAACCCTCCAATCCCCACTGTGAACTGCCCCTGCAAACGGAAACGATTCATTACCTGTTGGTACGCAATCACCCTCACCTCCATCCAGCGCCCCAACCAGATCCTTCCAGGTGAAACAGAGATTCACCCGCCTCCCTTCCAACCTAGTGTACTGCATCGGGTACTTCCGATGTGGTCTTCTCTACATTGGGGAGACCATACATAAACTAAGGACACATTTTCCCAACCATCACAGCCGGGCCCAAAGGGACAGACGTGAGCTCCCAGTCACCACCAGTTTCAATTCCCCTTCCCCTGCTCTCCCCAGCCCCGACCATTTCCTTCTCTCTTTACCAGAAGCTCCCCCACCCCCACCCCCAATCCTGAAGAACGGTTATACCGGAAATATTGACTTCTCCGCCTCCTGATGCTTCCTGGCTTGTTGTGTTCTCCAGCCTCCTGTTTGTCTATTATTACACAGGACGATAAGGAGTCGAGTCAACGCAGCACGCTGGTTAGCAGCTACCATGAGTCACGCAATAATGAACCTCTTCCCTGGGATGAGGAGGAGAACATGCAACATCATCGAGACGCTGACACACAAAAAGGAGGAACCATTCAGCCCCTCCAAACTGTTACACTGAAATTGGACGATGTCATTGATGCTGCAACACGACAAACCAATGAAGCAGAGACTGCACAGACAGACTGCTCCATGCTGTGCCTTCTGGCTCCATTGCTATAGTTAAACACAGTTACATTAATTTGCTGATGGAGAGGAGCAAACCGGATGGCTTGTCCCACGTTGCAAGGAAGCATCTGCCATCTCCGAGAAGACAGGCTCGCCTTCGGCGTGGAGATCAGAAACTTTTGGGAATGGCCAACAACATCAGAGTGTAGCTGCTGACATGTTTGTGAACAACATGTTGCTCAGTGCAGGGTCTCATTCCAACTGCACATTGAGATGGAGAGAGTTCATTCAGAATCTGCAGCTCTCCCGTAACCAACATGGGGTCTCCACAGAGTATGTAAACTGTCAGACAATCATGGAGTTTAACAACAGGGAGACAAGCCCTTTAGCCCAAATTTGTCTATGCCAACCAAAATGTCCATTCATGCTAACTCCATTTCCCTGCACTTGAACCACATCCTGCTAAACCTTTCCTATCAATGTATCTGTACACATATGAAAACATGTACTGCAGGAAAACACATGCGGTATTTCATGCTATCATTGTTTTGTTTTGTGAATAATTGAGTCCTAGTTCCAAACACTCAAGTTTAATTGCAATCACTTTTTAATCTTTTGCAGCATTACAGATTAAACACTCATTTCCTTTACACTCTCCTCGTGGTACCATCACTGCAGGGATTAGTCTGGCCAAACTCCTTTACACTATCTCGCTATGGCAAGGAGATTATTCCTTATAATGGAGAGAAAATCTGTTCACAGTGCCCCACGTGCTGTCTCAATATCTTTCTACAACTGCAGGGAGGTGTCTTCACGCCTATATTTGAATCATGTTTCAATGAAGAACATTATACAATTTACTGTGCTGATTACTTGCTGCTCTGTATGAGTTTTGTCAGTGACTCATGACCAAGGGCATTCAGCTCCTTTTCACCAAGAGCACTTCCCATCATCTCACTTCTCATAAATGCAAAATGAGAAGGGTGTTATGTTTTGCTAAATCATTCCTTTGCCTTGCAAATCACAATACATCAGCACAGCTGCGCCAATGGCAACATCACTACTGCCATTGGAGATGTTTGGAGATGCTGAGGAGGCGATGGTCTAGCTGTATTATCTCCGGGTTATTAATGCAGTGACCCAGTTAATGACCCAGAGCACAGATTCAGTTCCCACCGCAGCAAAAATTGGAATTTGAGTTCAATAAAATATCATGAATTAAGAAACAATGAAACGATTGTCAGAAAAACCTACCTGGCACCCTGATGCCTTTCTAGGAATAAGATCTATCATCTCCACCTGATCAGGGTTACATGTGACTAGACCCATAGTAATGTTGTTAACTGTCGGCTGCCGTTTTATATGTCCAAGCCCAACCACTCACTTATATCACTCACTATAAATTCTCAAAGAAATTAAACCAGACGGAACTAAGCATTGAATACTGACAGCCCATAGACTGCAGTGGTCATGAAGGCAGCTCACCAACAGCTTCTCAAGGATAACGTGAAAAGGAAATTACATGCTGTCCCAACATCCCATTAATGATTTTTTTTTAAAAAAGATGAATACTCTTAGGAAAGGGATACAAAGGGACATAACTCACTTCAAACTGTGACTTTGATGTATCCCTTACATGGACAGTATTTTCGTTAATATGGCAACAGGAGAAAAATAAATAAGATTAATCTTGATTTTTATTTCCATTCCAGCTGGTCCTCAACAATCCATCTATTTGCTTCTTTCCCTCTATCTCTCTCTTTCTCTATCTGTTCAACTCCCTCCTTCTCCCCTTCACAACAGATGTCCCTGTCTCCAACATCAATCACACTATTTCCCAATTGTGTGCAGTTCTGATGGATGGTCATTAGACTGGAAATACCAACTCTATTTTTATTTCGATCCAAGGCTACCAAATCCTTTCAGTTTCTCTGGCACTTCTTATTTCTTCTGATCTCTTCTGATCACTCTTTTTTTCCCAAACTTTAGTTTTGTCATTTAATGTGAGGCCATTCCTTAAAGAGCAAAACACATTGTTGTGGACGTGACGTCGTCTTTACTCAGACCAGATAATAATATTAGATTTCTTTACCAAAGGACATCAGCGAAATATCTAAACATATTGACAAAATGCTAGTGGGGTTATATTAGTGAAATTCACTTTTATTTTCTGTCATTTGAGTTTAAGTTCTATCATCGTCTGAGATAAGATTTGAAATCGTGTCTTAAGTGTAGTAACCTGGACAATTGAATGATGTGGCCAGCGATATAGTGTCCCTGACATGAAGTTACTTTAGAGACAAGAACAAGGTCATGATGGAAACATTGTAATGGAAAGAGTGATTAGAAGAGAGCTGGAACTATGAAGTCTGAAATTTTCCAAGGCATGTATAATGGTGTATTTAGCAACTGAACAAATGTAAAGCTGTGGAATGGGGATATCACGGAGCTGGTGGTGGGTCTGTTTGTTGGTGGAGAGAATGCGAAGATATAAATCAAGTCAGGGCAAATAGGTACTTCTGGATTGTGAACAACCTTGTTCTCAGATGTGTGTGAGGGCGGGGGTATGGGCGGTTTTGAAATTTGTGGTAATGAATGGATTTGCATTTGAGACTGAAGACAAAGTTTCCAACTTTGACAAATATAGTTAACAGAAATAACACTGAAGTTCACCATGGCTTATGGGATTAATAAATAGATACAGATGGGGAGACTTACCAGGAACACCAACAATAGCGAGCATGGGATAGTAACCAGCCTGAATAATCTGCAGTACACCGTATACCCAAAGTGGTAATCTGTTCCTATAACTGGAAACAATGAAAAGACCCCAGGATAAACTCCTGTCCATTGTTGCAGCATTCCATCCTTGGGTTCTCAGATTCTGAGTCATTGGTGCAGCATTCCAGTCTACTGTTCTTAGGTTCTGATCCATTGTTAGAACATTCCAGTCTAATCTCAGATTCTGACCTCTCCTCTCCCCGTCTCTGCAACTGCTGATTCTTGTTAGTGTTGCAGGTGATGCATCTGCTGCTACAATGGGATAAATCATTGCAAGAAGCCCCTTACTAATGGAAGAGGGAAACCATCCAGCGACATCATTAGGATCCATGGAGACTGACATCAATCACAGTCACTGAACAAACAGATCCAGTTAACCCCTTTCAGTATGGTACCTTCAGATCACAAATAACAACTGGACTTGATTCAATGTTGACATCTCTGACTATTGGTCATATCTCCCATCACCAATTGCTCTTGTGAAGTTAGTTGTGAAGGAGAATGATGGATGTTTCCTTAACACAGGCTAGAAGGTTCTGCTGTGTTGCCCGTTTGCAATGCTGTAACCACCTGAACACCGCCCCTCCCCCAACACAGCCACCCACAAAATACGCGATCTAGATGTAGTTAAAGTGCTGATCTCTCCTCAACTAGACCAAACACCAGCCAATAGATTCTCACTAGGCATATTTTCCCTGACCATACAGAAGAAGTGTGGATCTGTCTGGATTTTCCTCTCGTAGCTCTAATGAAACAATATTGAACCTTCAACACATAACGCGATTCAGCTTTGCTTTATGTAAACTCACAAACACTTGAATACACTTTATTGGCTTCAAAGCAGTAAGACTTATATTTATTGAAACCAGTTCAAAGCCATATGTGGCATGTTGTCACAAAACCGGTCCACTTACAAGGTTAAGTTCTCCTTTTTTTTTACAGTGAGTCTAAATGAACCAAGATTCAAATATGTATGAACTTTGAAAGTTTCATTGGGATCGTTTTGTTTATATCTAACAGGTAATGCCTCATCCAGAAGGCTTTTTTTTAGGATTTAATAAGAAACTTGGACAATCAAGAGGACGTGGCCAACTCTCTAACTGGACAGGTCTGATCAGTTCTGGGGTTAGTTAAGTCAGGGTCACTGTTGGAACTGGATGCTCTCCCCCTCCTTCTGTCCTTCTGACCTTATAACCTGACAGCCTTTGTGTCAATTTTACTCTTGGTGCTAAGGGGTTTGCTCGTTGGGATTGTTGCAAGTATTTTGGAACAGGATCCTTACGTCTGGCTAGCCTGTCGTGTTTATATAGGATTACTTATTCAGGTATTCAATTTTTGTTTTTTTTGTTGTGTTTCATTTGGTAATCTGGTAAATACATGTTATTTGTTTAAAACTCGGCAGTCTGACCAACTAAATCACTCTGGGAAGATCCACTCTACTCTAACTTTTAAAAAATAACAAAGTTACGGTCTGGGCTAGTTGCTTAAAATGTCCTGTGGGGTCGGGCCTGTTCCATAACAGAATGGGGGCCATTTACAAGATTTAGACAGCGAGTGGCAAGTATTAGTGTCTCCTATTCCGTGTGTTGATTTGGTGGGGACACAGAGCTTCAGGCAGCAATGACTCTTGCAGGAAACAAGGATGTTTTGGAGGTGGAAGAAGTGACCTTGGGGTTTTTAATAGAATGAACATAAGTCCAAGTTGCGGGAATTAGTAGACAAGTTTGCGCTGAAGCTACCTCCTAACGTGAGGAAAGATGAGATGATAGTAGCAGTAGCTCAGCATTCCAATTTGCTGGAAACTCCATCAGGATCTATAGAGATGAGCAAACTTCAATTGCAAATGACGCAGCTTGAGTTAAAAGCGGAAATGAAGCAGATTGAGTTACAGCTAAAATCAGAAGAGAGAGAAAGAGAATGAATAGGTTTAGCAGAGGAAAGAAAAAACAATGAATGTGCTTAGCAGGAGAGAAAGAAAAATAGAGAGGGTTTGTGCTTCAGAGAGAGACAAACCATGTTTTATGGACCAATTCATAATCATCAGCCACTTCAGTTTTAACTCTCTGCTCTTCCAAATGTGTTTGAACTATGTCAGGCAGTGAATCTTTGAATTCCTCCAAAGTAATGATATTTCTCAGAGCATCGTAGGTTTACTGCATTTTTAAAACTCTTTTCCAGCTATCAAAATTACTTTGTTTGATCTTTTGCAATTCAATATAGGTTTGACCAGGATCCCTCCTTATATTCCCGAACGTTTCAAGAATATAAGGAGGGATCCTGGTCAACCCTATATTGAGTTTGAAAGGATCAAACAAAGTAATTTTGATAGCTGTAAAAGAGCTTTACAATGCTCTGAGAGATACAATTTTTTTGGAAGAGTTCAAAGATTCACTACTTGACATAGTGCAAACACATTTGGAAGAGCAGAGAGTTAAAACGGCAAGACTGGCAGCCGAAGTGGCTGATGATTATGAATTGGTCCATAAAACATGGTTTGGCTACTAGAATCAATTTCTGTTCATGAGGGTGACAAACTGGGGCAAAGCGAAATCCTTACTTGGGAGGGAAATGTAGATCTCAATGAAGATCATAATGATAACTTTGCACAGGCTAAAAATGAAACACTTGAAGGAAACAAAGAAGTTAAAAAGCTCCAGTGTTTTCATTGCAATAAATTATGTCATATGAAAACACTGTGTTGGTGGGTTCAGGGAACAAAAGTACAGATGCAGGAAAACAGGATAACATTCGATTAGATTCCCTACAGTGTGGACACAGGCCCTTCGGCCCAACAAGTCCATACCAACCCGCCGAAGCGTAATCCACCCAGACCCATTCTCCTACATTTACCCCTTCACCTAACCCTACCGGCAATTTAGCGTAGCCAATTCACCTGATCTGCACATTTTTGGATTGTGGGAGGAAACCAGAGCAAACCCACGCAGATACGGGGAGAATATGTAAACCCCACACACAGAGTCGCCTGAGGCAGCAATTGAACCCAGGTCTCTAGCGCTGCAAGGCAGCAGTGCTAACCACTGTGCTACTGTGCCACTAAGCTTGGAAGCGTTGTTGGAGTGGTAACAGAAAACACAGTGGAAGCTAGAAAGCTGCATCAGACTGTATAAGCTGATCAGGGATTTGTAAAAGAGGAAGTGGCAGATCTGCTTAGAAAATATACCCGCAAAGGGAAAGTTTACAGACATAGAGCATGTAAAGAGGATGCAATATTATTGAACTCAGGATCCTCTTAGTCCATGATGCTGAAAGATCAAGAGATATATACTCCAGAAGGACTATTTCCAGAAAGGGTACTACTAAAGGGAATTCACCTTGAGACAAAAAGCGCATAATGATGTAAAGTGTGGACAGAGTGTCCAGAAACGTATGGAGAAATTGTGGTATGAGTATTGGACAAACTCTCAGCTCCAGGAATACAATCTATCCTTGCAAAAAATACAGCTTATTCACCGGTAGGAGTGCTGCCAACTCTGGTTGAAAAGCCAGTGGAGACGCAGACAGCTGAAGCAATGCAGGAGTCTTATCCTGGAAGTTTCCTGAGTGTGGGTAAGGAAACCCAAATGTCACCAGTTGAAACAGGAGATATCAAAAATGTAAAGATGAGGAAGCGGAAGTGACATTTCCAGAGACTTTGTTCCATCAGATAGTTGTGAAAAAAAAAATGAGCAAACAGGCATCATGCAAATATTTTAGTTCATTTAAACTAATTGAGTTACAGCAGAAAGATAAAATGGTAAAGCAGTTTTATCAAAAAGCACATATGTTAGGAATTTTGAATGTATCCCTGAGTGTTATTACACTAAAAATGGCATCCAAATGAGGAAACGGAGACTATCGCATACTCAAGGAGATGATAATTGGGCAGAAGTTCATCAAATCGTATTGCCAACGGGATACAGAAAAGAGGTGATGTGAATGGTGCATGAGCTACCACATAGAAGTCATTTAGGAGTGAGAAAAACACAGGCTGAAACACAGACATTTTTACTGGCCTGGACTGCAACATGATGTGGTTGAATTTTGCCAGTTGTGTCACACATGTCAGGGAATTGGAAAAAAAACACAAGTGATAATAAAACCTGCGCCTTTCTTAACTATTCCTGCATTTGAATAACTTTTTACAAGAGTCTTAATTGATTGGCTACATCCCTGATATCAAACAAAATGCTGGGCACCAGTATTTGTTAACAATACTGGATGCATCGACTAGATTTCCACAGGCCATTCCAAGCTGCAATATCACAGCTAAAAGAATTGAAAAGGAATTACTTCTTTTTTTAAAAAAAAGACACAGACTCCCAATAGAGATAGAGTGAGGTCAAGGTTCAAACTTCACATCTAATTTATTCACTATGATGTCTTAGGAATAAAGCTATTCATTTCGACTGCATATCATCCAAAATTGCAGGGAGAGCTAGAAAGCTGACGTTAAACGGGTTGCCAAATTATCCAACCTGTGGTGCACATTGATGACATTTTGATATTTAATGACACATGGAAGGAACACTACAGCATCTATCGGACTTGTTCGATCGACTTCGGAAGGCAGGCTTGGTGGTAAACCGAGCGAAAAGTGAATTTGCCAACGCAAAAGCCACCTTCCTTGGCCATGCTATTGGACATAGACAAATGATGCCAGGAGCTTTAAAAGTGAAGGTAATTAGGGAATTTCCCATATTGTTGACAAACAGAGCTGCTCCTGGGACTAAATGGATTTTATCGAATGTTTGTACCTATTTTCGCAGTGTGACTGCTCCACTCACTGAATTGTTAAAAAAAGGCAAGAGGTTTCAGTGGACACAGAACTGTCAGAAGGCATTTGCCGGAATTTGAAATATGTGTTAACTACTACCCACGATCAGACACACCTGATTATGTAAAGCCATTCAAGGTGGATTTAAATGCGAATGATGTGGATTTCGGTGTTGGGCTCTTGCAGGAAGATGACGAGAAGACGGAGAGACCTATTGGATATTTCTCCAAGAAGTTGAATGTTCATTAGTGGAAATATTTAACAGTTGAGAAAGAGACTGTGAGCTTTGTTTTGTTACGACAACATTTCAGAGTTTATATTACCAGCAACGTATCGGAGACAACCATTTACACTGATCATAACTCAATTAAGTCTTTTTGAGAAATTTGCGGACAAAACTGCAAGACTGTTCAGCTGAAGCCTGTTGCTATAGCCATTCAATTTGAAAATTGTGCACGTGGCAGGTCTTGAAAACATGATTGCCAATGCATTGTTGAGAATTGAGTGACAAATGGAGGCACTCAATGATGGAAGTACCACGCACTGAATCTGGATGTACTTGTGCATGTTTGCATGTTTAGAGTAAACGAATGTATGTGCGCATTGTAGAGTACAAACTACTACTTTTGGAGGTTTTGAAAACTGAAGCCATCTTTGAATATTGAAGATTCAGTTTTATATTGGGTGAGTTGTCACACTGGCGGTCTCTTTACAGAGCAAGATAACAGATGAACGTTGTTACATGGAATGCTGAACAACAGTGTGAATAGAACAGGACAATTTTAAACGTGATGTGCAGAATTATGTCATATATTAAGAACTGCTTAATCACAAGTTATACAGGTTGTTAATCTTGTTTATATCTGCACGGGATATTCAGAAATAAAAACAGACACAGATAACAAAATGTGTTGGGTTACTGTGAGTTACAGCAGAGTAACAATGATGATCCAGCTCATACCGAGCTGGTACAGAGATGATGGTCTGCATGGCAAACATCTTTGCTGAAATTATTCAGAGAAATGTATTGAAAATGTTCAGAGACTGAGGAGACTAGATTAGACATAAAACGCGCAAGCAATGTCATAATTAATATTTTATTCCTATTTGTCCATCAAGTGCAGCTGTCTCTAAAAGGCCCTTTGCATCAAAATCACATTGGTGAGATCTGCACATTTATTTTCAGAACTTAAAGAAGAAACATACTGCCGTGTAATACATGTGTCACTGGCACAAGTGATGGGAAAAGGAATGGAACATATTGTCCAAATATAATCAACATCCAGATCAATCATGAAAAAGCAAAATATTAGAGATAGTGGAAATCTGAAATACAAGTGCAAAATGATGGAGAAATGCAACAGATGACGCAGGATCTGAGCAGAGACACAGTTAACGTATCAAGTGTTAGACGAATCTGTTCTGAACAAGTTGTGTAGTACTCAAAAAGAGTTAATTCCATTTTTCTCTGCTCCGATACTGCCTGAACTGCTGGGTTTCTCTCCAGCAATTTCAATTGTTGCAATGGCAGGAGACAGAGTGTAATGGTGAGCACTTGCTTTTTTGACTGGATGCTTGTGCCAAGCAGTGTTCCACGGAAGTTGGCTCTAGGTTTTCATTGCAATTTATGTAAATGATTTGCGAGAATATCGAAGGCATGGTTCGAAAGTTTGCGGATGACAGCAAAACTGGTGGCATAGGGGACGGTGAAGAAGGGTTTCTAAGAATACAAAAGGATTTTGATGAAATGGGTCAATAGACTGACAAATAGCAGATAGAGTTCAAGCTGGATGAATATGAGGGGCAAGCAATAGTATGTGTTTGCTGTTGTTTGATGCAGTAGGAATGGGATGATTTTAATCCCCATCTCCTGGGTTCAAAACATCGATATCCTTTATGATCTTTGAGAGGCCTTACCCTTTTGTTGTTAATGTAGTTGCACAATGTCTTTGGATTGTCCTTAACCTTACCTGCCCATGTTATCTCATATCTCCTTCTTGCTTTCCTGATTTATCTCGAAATTATACCATACACTCTTTATATTGACTAAGAGATTAAATTGAATTAAGTTGTCTACATCTAAAGTAAGGTTTTCTTTGATTCTTGAATAAAAGTTCAATAACTGTACTTGACCATTGCTCCTTTACGTTTCAAGCATTACCCTTTACTCTAACAGGAACACAGTGCCTCTCAACTCCCGTCATTCTACTGTTGCCCGCCTCCGACTTGTCATACATGGTTTTACCTGCTAACAGTCTACTCCAATCAAACTTGATAAGTCCTTGTCCCATGCCATTAAAATTTATGGTTCTCCAATTAAATAAAAAAATTATGAATGCCTTATTCTTTTCCATAACCATTATGAAACTAATAGAGTTATGATTGCAATACCCGAAGTATTCCCTCATTTACTTCAGTCACTTGCCCTGCCTCTTGCACAAAAGAAGACATGGTTTTGCTCCTTCTCTGTTAGAATCATCCGCATATTGGTGAAGTATGTTTTCGTGAACATATTTGACAAATTCTTTCCCATCGAACCCTTCCTTACATTGAAATAAATGCAATTTCGTGCTTCAGAATTACTTATATACTCTTGACTCTCTCGTTTTTCTTTTCTAATTGACGTGCTCTTCTCATATTCTTATCTTCTCTAACCATCCTACCATTTGTACAGCTATTTGGAATATCCCCCTTGCCGTCTTTATCAATATAATGTCTCCGCACATAGAATGAGCAAATCTCCCTGCTAAGATGTTCGTTGCTTTACAGTTTAGGTGAGACCAATCCATTCTGAACATGTCATTTCTATTCTAAAATAGATTCCAATTTCTCAAAAAATCCAAATCCCTCAACAACACAATAGCTCTTCAGGCGTGGCTATTACTCCTTTAACCCTTTGTTCCTTCCCAGCTGAGTTTGGCATTGGGAGTAAATCAGGAAGTATTGCTTTAAAGGTTTATTTTTAATATTCTGCCTCACCTCATAAGTTCACTCTGGACTGCTTTAATCTTTCCCTAAAAATTCTCATTCCTGCAAGTATCTACAATAATGTTTGGCTACTCAATCTCACCTTTAACAACGTACTTGAAATGTTTCGAAACATTCGTAATCCTAGCACAGGGAAAGCAACAAACCATGCTAAATTAAACGGTCACTGCCCCAGAATCTCCTGTTGATGCCCCGATAGAAATGCCCACTGATGCAACAATTCTACAAAATCTTCTCAAACGCTGCTAAACATAAAAATAATTCCAACTGTCCAATAATCGATTGCTCTTCCATTTTCCTCAGAAAGACAACCCCCTTCTGCTGTTCTAAAAGCTGAAAATCATTTTGACAGAGGAATAGCCACCGGAGAATTTTGAACTACTTTCTTATCTTTCCACACATCTATATGACTGATTTACTCGATAACATTTTTTTAAAAAATCTTCCAGCCATCCTCTCTGTCCCTTATATGTGACCTTAATAATATTATGCCGAAAGCAGGACGTTTTTATGACACTTTCATTACCTACAGAGAGTAATGTTAAAATTGAAAAATATATGCATATGCGTATCAAACGTAGAAAAAATATACAAAATCAACCATTTAGCTAATTGATTGAATAAAAATATTCCTCTTCAGTAAACTCCGAGAAGAAAGTAGTCTCCTCCGGATCTGAAAATGTGTAGGACTTTTCGGAAGGGAGGTATAACTCCTTACTTTTTTAAAAAAAGAAACTGATTAATTTTACAAAACAAAGAAAGTGTTCACAGTGTAATAAAAGAAACCATTTCAAACATAAATTGACTGTTTCCTTTTTTTTTGTAAACCAGGCTTAAAAAGTTATTTTTAAAAATATTCGTTTGAAAGAAAATCGTGAGTTTGTTTTGCTTTTTTGATTGATTTTGAATATAAATAAAACAAAATAGAAAAAAAATGTTAAATTAATAAACTATAATATCAACTGCAAAAAGGACTACAGCAAATATTTAACTGCCTGCAATCCCAGGAGCAGTTGTAAGATCCATGCTGCTCTCAGAACATTTTTTGAAACTGTTTTTACAATATGAAGAAAACTGGGCATATGTTTTAATAAAGTGTTTCTAACTCAAGGTGGACTTGTCGATATGATTTGAACTCCTGCTCTGAGTCTATATGTAGAATTTGTTTGAATCGCATCACTCCAGCTCTTTCAAACAAAATTATGAATTTGTGCCGGTCATAGACGGAAAGTTTCTTCAGCTCTGCCTATTGCAGGGAATGACTCAATAAAAATTATCCAGGACCACGTAGAACACAAATGTTGCAGTGAAATCCACCAAAACCTAATACAATACTAATTGCGTACAAGCTTAATTAATGAAACATACAGAGGCACGTAGTATAAAAGGAGAATTCGGCTCCGAGTCCAAAATAAAAATTGTGGCTCCCTCGTAAAATAAAACTCAACTGCATCATTCTGCAAATTCACCAAAATAGCAAAAGCAAGAGAATGGAATTCTCAAAGTTTCCCTGTGAACAACATCTGAAGAACTGGATAAAATCAAGGCTTAGTTGTGAACTTCATAAACGATGATGATGAGAATGGGAGGGATGGAGTTTGGGGAAACTGATAAATAATGTTGTGGATGACGCAAAGATGAGCTGGTGGTTCACAGTGAGGAGGAACGTGTGATTGTACAGGAGGGAATAAACCGATGGTTCAGGTGGACAGATCAATCTCTGATGAAATTTAACCCTGGTAAATGTGATACCTTTCTGAAGTAACAAACACGAGTGTACTCAAACTGAAGAAAGGCCAGATTTACTTGATTTCACTTTTAAGCAAAGAAAGCTGAGAGGTGCTCTTGATGGAGGTGTTTAACATCATTAGGGGTCTAGGCAGGTGAACAGAGAACAGCTCTTCCCCTTACTCGAAGGTTCAGTAAGCAGGAGACACACTTTTAAAGTGAAAGTGGCCTCACCATTAATCTGTAAAGTGTCGGAAAACTTTCCTATTTCTAAATATATTTGGTCTTAAAATATTTCAAGATTTATATTGCCTACTGAAAAAATGTGACGTTGAAGCAGAGGTTTTGTTTTGTGATCCAGATTCCTTCTTCCTTGTGCCTCAGTTTTACAATCGATTCATTGAAATAATACACTGTTTGTCCATTCAACTCGCCATTGTGCTCAAACACAGACACATTTTCCCAACTATGATCCACAAATCAATATTTGACTGTTCCCTTGAGATGCCTAAACCTTTTTAAAGACTTATGTCCGCTTCACATTTTCCTATTTAACCTTTTCAATGTTTGTATTCTCCTACAATACATTCAAAACACTTTCCATAACATATAGATTGTGGACACTTTTGAACAGAATTGATAATGTAATATATTTACTCAATATTGAAACTATAACTTTGCAACAATGCTTACGTGTTTTGTTGTCCCATCACCCAGTTCCAGCCTGTAGTTGCACCAAATAGTCATTACATCTCAAAAGAATTTCCAAGTCTTTACTTCTGATCTAAATGGTCATTTGTACCTTTATTACAAAATGGGCATGTTAATTATGGACTGTCTGTCTGACTGCAACATTTTGATGCGCTTGACTTCAGGCAATTAAACATCAGGCGGGAAGAACAGGGATAGGCCATCTGGTTGCCAGGCCTGCTGTCGTAATCAACAAGGCCTGACTGCAGTATTTTCTCCACACTGATGTCATGTTCCCTACACACAGAGCAACCTGCATCTCCCTCAACCAAACCCCTAGACACCTGTTACCCCAGCCACCAACGGTGAATAAAATACAAAGAATTGTAGATGGACCAAACAAGAAAATAGAAATTAGGAGTGGTGGTAGGAAATTCTACTGTGCAATTTTCCACATTAAACACTATCTGCCAGATATAGCAATCTGCCTCATTTTCTAAGCCTATCAGTATTCATCTGTAAACTTTTTAGCTCCTTATCTCAGCCTGTTTGAAAACCAAGGTGAAAACCATTCGTGAATTTAGTTACTACACTCTGTCTCTCCTTCCAGGTCATTTGGGCAAATTGCAAACAATTGAGGTTTGAGAACTGAATCCTCACTAGTTTCTGTTCGCCAGAGAAAGACCATTTATCCTAATGCTCTGCTTTCTGTTAGTCAGCAAATCCCCCATCCAATTCAATACTGTATCCTTAACCCCTCCGATCTAACCTGCTAGATCAGTCCTTTACGCAGCACCTTATCAAATGCCTTCTGAAGTTCAGGTGTACAGCATTTGCTGCATCCCCATTATCCAGCTTGTGGGTTACATTCTCAAAGAACTCCAGCAGGTGTGCCAGGCACAACCTGCCCACCAGGAAACTGTGTTGACATGGTGAATTCATCGTTGTTTTTCCAAGTGTTCAGTTATTTCCTACTTTATGGTTGACTGAAGAAACTTCTCCACTACAGAGGTTAAACTCACTGGTCTATAGTTTATGAAATTTTGCCTATTACTTTTCCAATACTTCATACCGTTCCAGAATCCAAGGATTTTTAATAAAATATCCTGACTAACACATTCACTATGTCTGCTGTTATCTCCTTTAATATGATAGACTGCAGGCTGAGGTTCTGACCTGCTTCTTCCTCGTCATCGTACTTCCATCATGATCCTTTGCTGTTTTAAATTTTGGGAAAAAATTATCTTGCACTGTGGAAACAGGAAGTGTTGATTTTGCCTCTGCCACTTCTGAGTTTCCCATTATTACCTCGCCATTTTCATTCTCTCAAAGTTTAACATTTACTTTCAGCATTCTGTTACTTTTTCTCAACTTGGAGAAGTGGTCTTTAAGATTTCTTTAAGTTTTCTGCTCTTTTTCATTCGAAGCCATTTTGATTTTGTTTTTAGTAGCCGTTTGCTGACAAGTAAAGTATTTTTCTTTAATTCATTAAAGGATGAGCGTGTCGCTGGTTAGACAGCACTCATCGAAAGTCTCTAATTGCCCAGATGGCAGTTAAGTGTCAACCAAATTTGTATGGGTTGGAAGTCACATGTAGGTCAGACCAGGTATGAACGGTGTTTCCAGTCCGAAAGGACATTCATGAAACATATGGGTGTTTCCAACAATGAGCACTGGATTCATTACCACCAATAGACTCTTAATTCCAGGTTCATATTGGATTTAAATTCCACCATCTGCTGTGGCGGCATTTGAGCCCATGTCCCCAGAACATTATCTGAATTAGCAGTCAGAGATAACACCACCAGACAAGAACCTTCATGTTATTGTTTACTTCCTTGTTAACACATGGATTGCTTTTCACCTTTTTACAATTCCTCTTCCACTTAGGATTACACTTTATTTGAGGGAGTTTGACTATCTCTCTTAGTTGCCACTGTTCTTCAAATGTCTTGCACTTTAATCTTTTTGACATGTCCACTCAGGCCAAGCCCTTCCTCAGGCCTGTAAAATTATCATTGTCCAATACTAAACCTCCCCCATGTGACTCTGTCTTCGCTGTTACAGTCTGAAAGTGAAACTCTAACATGTTATGGTCACTCTTACTAAGATGATCCTGTACTACAATATGATTGATCACTCCTTCCTCATTACGTAATACCAAAGCCAGTTCTCTGGTTGGTTTCATTTCATGTTAATCAAAGAAATAATCCATTATATACTCAACGAATCACTCTTTGAGGCTCCCCTTGCCAAATTGATTAATCCAATCAATTCGCATGCTCACATTCCCATAATCACTCTTGTGCTCTTGTCTCAAGCCATCGTTATTTCCTGGTTCATGCTATTCGCTACTTTGAAAGTAATTTGTTGGGGGTGGGGGGGGGGTAGTTTGTGGACTGAAAACGCTCCTACCAATAGATTTATTTCAATGTGTTTTATTTCAAACCAGACTGATTCATCAGCTATCTCCCATGTGCTAAAATCATTTCTTAATACAGCCTTGACATAATCCTCTACCAATACAGACACTCCACCTGCTGTTCCTTCTTGTCTGAATACTGAGTAGCCTTGAACATTTAACACCCCAGTCCTGACCTTCATGTAACCACATTTCAGTCATGCCCACCATGCCGTACCTATTTATACCTGTTTGCGCTATCAGCTCATTCATTTTATTCCAAATACAGCACATATTTAGTTAGAAAACATTTTAACATAAGTTCTATTGGTTTATCTTTCTATTTTGATACTTGTGTGCACAGGCGCTCCATCCTTATTTATTGATCCCTGATAATAGCGAGCCTTTCATTTACTCCAACTTGCAACTCACATTTTTAAAATTGTTGTGATTAGTTCCCTCAGCATGGTCATTAAAATGGTTCTGCATGTTTATTTGACAAACCATTACTTTCTGCTCAGTTTCTGACCTGCTGCTTTGGTTCCCATCCTCCTGTATCATTAGCTTAAATCTGTGCGACCACACCTCCCTTCCAGGATGTTGGGGATCCTCCAGTTAAAGTGCACACTTTCCTTTTTGTCCAGTTCCCACCTGCCCTGGACGGGATTGGAATCATCTAAAAATCAGAAACCCTCCTTCCAAACTAGTTCTTGGCCACATATTCAACTCGACTACCTTCCTCTTCCTTGACTCATTTGATGCCCGGGGAGTAATCCCAAGAATACAACCCTGGAGATCCTGTTTTAAACTCACTCCTAACTCCCTGAATTTTCTTAGCAGGGCCTTTCAACCTTTCACTCTTCTTACCGATGTCATTGGTGTCAATGTGAACCACGACTTCTGGCTATTAACCCTCCCACTTCAATATGCCCTGAGCATGCTCAGAGACATTCTTGATCCTGGCACCGACCTGCCTTTTTATGAAGAAATCATAGAATCATAGAATCCCTACGGTGGGGAAACAGGCCATTTCAAACAGCACGTCCACGCTGATCCTTTGAAGAGTAACCCATTCCCCGACTCTGTTCCTCTACATTTACCCCTGACTAATGCACCTTAGTGGCACATCGCTGACCACTATTGGTAAAGCACAAACAACCCAGACCCATTCTCTACGTTATGTTGAATCAGATTTCTCACAGGAGATACTAGCAGAACTACTGAGTATTTCCAGAAACCTCTGGTTTTGTTACCGATGTTGATTGCACATTGATAAAAACGTATGCATCACACAATTGAAAAAAAATAGCTGAATTTAACCTCTCAAGTGAAAACTGAATATTTGGTCGTTTAATGATCCCAGTAAAGATTCATTACTTTAGTGCTGTTCGGTCCGTGAACATCATTTGTTCACCTTTTCAATCATGAATAAAGGAGATTTTTACAACTTTTTTTTGATATCAGAAAGCTTGGAAACGTTGTAGATTTACTCTTTCATATGGGAATGTGCTAACATCTCATTCTTTCATGTAAATCCAATTACAGAGAATTATTAACAAAACATATGCACACACACACACACACACACACACACACACACACACACGAACGCACGTGCATAGACGCATACACACACACATGGACACACATGCAAGCACACACACATGCACATACACGCACACACATACACACAACGTAATTATTTGTCAAAGAATACTAGCAACATTGTAAGTAATTGGAATGATAACTGGAAAGAAGGATCTAGGTAAAGGAAGGAAGGGAGAAAATGGGTCTTTTTGGAACAGAAAAGACTAATATGTGAACTTACCAAGTTGATCAAATTTATGGAAAGCTATGCAGGGCAGATAAAAGGTATTGTTATGAAGGTGTAGAGATATATGCTACATTTAAGAGAGACTGGAAACTGGCACAAAGTGTTCTGAAAGAAGGTAAATGCAACATTTGACTGTGAAATCAATAGCTGAGTTGCCACGAAACAAAAACCAATTCAAATTTGAACAGTTTAAAATTTGTCCCAACACACTGAAATCAAATTGAGTTTGAAATACTTGATTACATCAAAATCAATGAAATGATCGGATGTTTAGAGGTGTAAAACTGGACATTTTGAACACTTAGGGGGAGAACTGCAAAGGGAATCCAGAAAGATAGACTGCGAGCTGAAGGACTTTCTGAAAGGTACCTGTCTGTAAGAGGTTTGCACAGCAGAACATTGAAGCCAACCGAGAGAAAACTCTACAGAGGAATGTTTACAAAGGAACATCGACAAAGCGGACTGGTTTTGATACATGATAATTTTTTGTAAACCTTATTTTTGTTTTTTTTATTTGGCCTGTAATGCAGAGTGGGAGATAAAAGATACCTTTAAGCGAAGGGAGTTCTAAATAGTTGTGTGTTTTATTATTCTCTGTTGTATTTAAATAACAAAATTGTTAATTTTATTTTAAATTGTGACCTCTGTAAATGGATCTTTGCCTCTCAAAATTTAACAGATTATGGCATGAGGTGAACATTTTCTGTGTGGCTGGTTTAAATTAGGAGAAGTCTTAACCCTGTGTCGGAACAGCTTGGGGGCTTTTGTACACGATATGAACATGTTTAGACAGATCCAGTCTGAGATTTGAGCAGATTTGAATAGATTTGAGGGATGAAAAGAAAACAAAGTATATTTAAATATTTGCACGTTCGTGTCTGAGATCTTTTAGTAAAATGTCAGTGAGACAACTTGTTTAATTCCGATGACTTGTGTTTGTTTAAACTAAAAGTGAGAGAAATGGCTGTTAGAAAAGATAAGACGGGTTTGAAGATGTTTCTCAAATTTGCCACGAAATCTTAGAAGGTAAGAAAAAGACCAAACTTTTAGAATTTGCAAGGAAGTTAGATTTGGATTTAATCAAGGACGAAAGTAAATCTGAAATTGTCCGGGAATTTCTCACATACTAAGGTGTGTCAGAAACATAAAAGTGCAGTAGAGTGACAAAAAAAACTTAAATTACAATTGAGGAAAATGCAGTTTAAAGATGAACAAAGGGAGAGAAAAAGAGAGAGAGAAGAAACAGAAAGCAAGACAGAACGGAGAGAGAGAAAAAGAGAAGGAGAAGGTTCTTAACTGACCAAAACGAGAGAGAATTTGAACCTGAGAAGTTGCGATTTAGTCAACAAAGTCACAAGATTGAGATTAAAAGAGACGGTAGTGTTATATGCAACTATATCAAAACTCTGCAACATTTTAATGAGAAAGATGTTGATGCCTTCTTTATCTCATTTGAAAAATTGGCTAGGCATTTGGAGTAGTCCAAAGATTTAGTAATGTTAGTTCGGACTAACGTGGTAGGCAGGGCGAGTGAGGTATTTTCTCCGCTGGCAAATGAGGGATCACGAAATTCTCAAGACATCAAACAAGCTCTTTTAAGTGTTCACGAATTGATACCAGAATCATATCGATAGCAGTACAGAAAAATAAAGAAGCAATCAGGTCAGACTTATATTGAGTTTGAAATAATTAAACATAGGCATTTTGACAGATGCTTTAAAGATAGATATGACCTATGAGGCTCTAATGGAGATTACTCTGGTGAAGGGATTGAAAAACTCACTTCCAGAGATGATAAGAATTCACGTACAGAAACAGAAATTTCAGAAATTGAGAAGGGCAGTAGAATTAGCAGATGATTACATGTTGCTGCATAAGACAAGTTTCCAACCAGAATTTCATCCTGTGAAGGATCGCATTTGGGAGATGTGGAGATGCTACACTGTAAAAGAAACAGTAGAGAATACGAGTTTACCACGGGTTAAAGAAGATGCCCAAGATGACATAATCGAGGTGAAAAGCCTCAGATGACTTCACTGTAATTGAGTGGGACACAGAATGCTATAGTGCCATGGTTTCAGAAGGGCATTGGGAAAAGATGCTGTCACTGCAATAAGGAGAGGCATGTATGGTCACAGTACTGATCGTTACTGTGGGAAACGATGTGGTAAAAGAAGGTTAGCCAGTGGCATTAGTGAAAGTCTTAAAGGAAGCACCAACAAGAACCGAAGAGCTGCAGGCAAGTGCACAGTCTAGGCAGAGGCTGGGTATGGACTTAGTACCTGATCTCTATAAAGAATTCGCCTCTGTGAATAAAATTTACTCAGAATCAACAGGGGCAGAAGGAGAATAAGTTATAATTTTGAGAGATACAGAATCTAACCAGTTTCTGTTAGTAAGAGATGAGCGAATTTGCAGTATTTCTGATACGTTACCCGAGAGTGTCATAATTTGTGGGATATATGAACAGAAACTTAGCTTTCCTCTCCATAAGATCAGATTGCAGTGCATTCTCAAGTCTGGGGAAGTAACCGTGGAAGTGACTGACAGAGTGTGAGTTCCAGGAATCCAGTTTGTTCTCGAGAATGATTTAGCAGGGTACAAGCTTGGAGCGATACCCCTTGTTGTGCAGACGCCCAAGAAGACCAAGAAACAGAGGAGTTAAAACAGAAATATACTGGTATTTCCCCAGAGTGTACAGTAAACAGATCCCACTATCATAAGTCACAGCACGAAGCACAAACTAAAGACAACAAGAAGGAGTAAAGGTTCAGTTAGCTGACATCCTGTTTGACAGAATGGTGCAGGGAAAACATGAACTGACAGAGGGTCAGACAAAGGTGTTTACTCCAGAAAGGCGAAGAGATTTGCAACAGAGAGGCAAGATGCTAAAAGATATATATGTGGATGCGGACTCCGAAAATGAGGCAGAGATATTCCTGGGAATTATTATCAGAAATATAGGATCCTAAAATCTGATTGAAGATTTGTAGCTCGGGTATCCGTTGTTGTGGTTCTGCTCGCCGAGCTGGAAGTTTTTGCTGCAAACGTTTCGTTCCCTGGCTAGGGAACATCATCAGTGCTGTTGGAGCCTCGTGTGAAGCGCTGCTTTGATGTTTCTTCCGGTATTTATATTGGTTTGTTCTTGCCGCTTCCGGGTGTCAGTTTCAGCTGCAGTGATTTGTATGTGGGGTCCAGGTCGATGTGTCTGTTGATGGATGTTCTTGCCGTTTCCGGGTGTCAGTTGCAGTTGTCACTGCAGCTGAAACTGACACCCGGAAGCGGCAAGAACAAACCAATATAAATACCGGAAGAAACATCAAAGCAGCGCTTCACACGAGGCTCCAACAGCACTGATGATGTTCCCTAGCCAGGGAACGAAACGTTTGCAGCAAAAACTTCCAGCTCGGCGAGCAGAACCACAACAACATAGAATCCTAAGACGGAAATGGAGACTACAGTAGATTAGTGCAGAGGAGTACTGTGCTGAAGTACACCAGATTGTGTTGCTGGAAACATAGAGACAGGAAGTGATACGGGTAGCACATGAACTACCTGTGGGAGGTCACCGAGGGGTACGAAAGACTCAGGCTTAGCGACAAAAACATTTTAATTGACCTGGAATGCACAAAGATATGGTTAGCTTCTGGCATTCCAAATAATAGGTAGGCCACAGGCAGTAATGAAATTAGCACCTCTGTCGCCAATTCCCAGATTTAGAAATCCCTTCATGTGGCTTATAAATGAGTGTGCCCTCTGGAAAAGTAGAGGAGAGAAAGAATTGGAGAAATAGGTGCTAGTTTCTGCCCCACAGAGTGAGGAATCAATTCTAAATGTTGTGGATTTTGATGTGCCTCAAAATATGTTAAACTGTAGAAGTCCTTGAGCAGTGGGATCGGTTCGTAAACCATCTGCCTCAGGAGCAGAGAACGCAGTTGAAAAGTTTGTTATTGCAATATGAGGGCTTATGTACGAATTATATTGGGGGTACTAATGCCATTGTACCTGAAATAGACATATGGAATACTATTCCGATAAATCAACACCCCTATCAGCTTAATTCTCTCAAAGCCAGACAGGTCCAGAAGGAGGTGGAGGTTATGCTCCATGAGGTCATCATCGAACCAAGCCAGAGCGAGTGGAGCTCGCCGATCATTTTAGTTCCCATACCGGATGGGGCTAAATGATTTTGGTTGGATTATTGGAAGGTCAACACTGTTACAATATCAGACTTATATCCAATACCGACACTGGAAGACTGTATCAAGAAAGTTGGACAAGTCAGTTACAGCACAAAGTTGGACTTAATGCGTGGTTTCTGGCAGGTACCTTTATCAGAGACGGTAAAATAAATTTCTGAATTATAACACCAAATGGACTGTGTCAATTCAAAGTGATGCCCTTTGGAATGAAGAACACACCCAACACATTGCCAAACAGAGATCCCAGGTATATAGTTCCGTGAAAGTGAAGTCGCAGATTGACAGGGTGGTGAATAAGGCGTAAGGCAAGCTGACTTCCATCGGTCAGAGCATTGATTACAGGAACTGGCATCATGTTGTGGCTCTACAAGAGAATGGTAAGGCCACATTTGAAGCAATTCTTGTCACCCTACTATAGGAAGGATGTTATAAACTGGGAAGGGGATAAAAGTGTTTACAATGATGTGACGGATACGGGAGGTTTTGAGAGATAAGGATAGGCTGGGATTTTGTTCCTTTTGTGTTGGAGGCTGAAAGGTAACCTTTACTCTATCATGATAGGCATGGATAGGATGAATAGACATATCATGTCCTCCGTGTGGGTGTGTCCAGAAACAGAGAGGATAGGTTTAAGGTGAGAGAGAAGACATTGAAAAGAGATCTAAGGGATCGTTGTTTCTCACAGAGGGTAGTGTGTATATGTAGCGAGCTGTCAGAGGAAGTGGCATTGGGGAGTACAATTACAACATTTGAAAGACAATTGGATGTGTACATGAATAGGAAAGGTTTGGAGGGGATCTGGGTCAAAAGAAGAAAAATAGTAATCATTCAGTTTAGGTAACCAGGGGTGCATGGACGAGTTGGACCAAAAGATCTGTTTGCATATTGTAAGTTTCTAAGTGTCTATGGCTCTTTCACTCCTCCTTCATCACTAGTCCTTCATTGCACTCACTTTATTTCCAAGTCAAAACTCATCTGAAAATACTTTAAATGATCTAATTCTCCAAACTTTCTTAAGTAGAGTATTCCTGGCATTGATGTGTGTCTGCAGACTACAGCAGCAGAAGCAGAATTAAATTCAAGCGCAATCTGTAACGTTTTTCCTGGGATAATCCCTAAATCTACCATTCCAACCAAGTTGATCTATGGTTCAGTGATGTGCAGGTGAACGTGCCAGTGTCTCAATAGTGTGTACCTAAACCTGATGACAATCCGTTAAAGCTACCATAATTGACTGCCTGCATTCCAGACAACAGCAATAACATCTGATAGAGAGGGTATAATGATCACAACACCAGCAAATCAACAGTACTGTCACATCCAGCCATAAATTGTGATGGATGGTTAAACAATTTCATGGAGGAGAGGGATCCACTATTATCCCCATCCTAAATAATTGAACAGCCCTATAAATCCGTGCAAAGGATCATGATGTAGTTTTGGCAAAATACTCTGCCAGACGTGTTGGGTGAATGATCCAACTCACCCTCGCCATGATGCCCACAGAATCACAGATGCCCGTCTTCAATCAATTTGATTTGCTGCAAGAGACATGAAGAACCAGGTGAACAAAGTGGATACGACAAATGCAAAGAGCCCTAACACCATTCCTGCAATACGAATGAAGGCTTGTGCTGCACAACAAGCTGCGTCCCTGAGGAAACTGTTTCATTCCAACTCCAACTCTGACATCTTCTTGGCAATGTGGAAATTCATTCAACTACGTCCAGTCCACTAAGAGGAGAATAAGTACAATCTGTCCATTTGCCACCCCCTCAGTCCCATCACAATAGTTGAACTGGTAGAAGTTCTTTTTGACAGATCTATCAAACAGCACAGAAATAACCAGCTCAGTGTGGTTTCCAAGAGTTCCCTACGTGGAGATTGTGCTGTTGTGGAAATGTCACTAGATTACTAATCCAGACTAGGCTAATACTCTGGCAGCTGATGGAAGTTAATAACAATAAAATATCGAGATCTAAAATCAGGTGTCAGTAACGGTGATGCTGAAATCAATATCGACTGCAAACTCCAAATTCCTTCATCAATATACTTTCAGGAAGTGAATTCTGGCCTGGTGAATTCCATGCATTCCTGGTGTGGCCTAAACGATACTCTAGACACACACGCATGTGATATACTTTTCAATGGTCTCCAAAACGATAAAGCAAGACACGAAATTGTTTCAAACTGCTCTGCGGTTTGGAAGGATAAAACTGACAGAACTTCCAGCACCAGCCTCAGTATCGGAAAAGGGAATGGGAAACACAGTCCTGTTGACCCTGCAGAGGCCTACTTCCTAACATCTGAGAGCTTGTGGCAGCCATACTCCAGATGCCTTCCGCTCCCTTTCGTGTCGAGAAATCCTTACTCATATTCAGTGCCTTGTATTCCACAGCTTATGTCGGAGAGAATTGCCCAGAGTCACCAGTCACTGAGTGCAGACATTTATTTTCATCTCAATGCAGAGTGGCCTGCCTGTACCTAATACTGTGGCCCGTTGTTTTAGACGCCCCAATCAGGGGAATTGTCATCCCCACTTCCAATATGTCTCACACTGTCAGAGTTTTATATGTTTCACTGAGACCTCCACTCATTTTCCTAAATACCATGGAATACAGGCCCAATCGGCCCAAACTGTGCTCTCACAACAAGCCTGTCATTTCAGAAATCAGTCTGATCATCCTTCACTGCTCTCCCTCAATGTCAGGTTTGTCCCTTATTAGGTTACAGGACCAATACTGCACACAATACTGCACAATGCTCGAGATGGGCTCTCACCGAGTCCCTGTACAGCTGCAGTAAGACACCCTTACTCTCGTCATCAATACCCTAGAAATTAAGGTCAGCACACCATTTATGTTCCCGCCTGCTTCATGCTCTTGCAATATTGTTTTCAGTGACTCGTATACAAGGAGATCCAGATCCTTTTCAATGTTGCAGCTCCCCACTTGGTGGGTTTGTGTACACTGGTCAGCGTGCCAATGCCATTCCCAGTATTGACTTCTGGGTTCGGAACCCACTGCCCTGCATGGACTCAGAGGGCTGTGCAGCAGGAAAAAAAAGGAAAAAAAACTTAAATCCCTTTAAAGACCAACATGTTTCGTCCAATCCCATTTCAAATGATAGGTTGCTGTTCTATTGCACTTATCACAGAACACACCGTCACATCCACCCCCATTGATCTTCATCTGCCATGTATTTTCCCATTAACTCCACTTGTCTCAATCACTTTGGAGTTTTTTTAAAAGTCGTCCTCACCCACTTACAATCCAACGTCATTTAGTGCTGTCAGCAGACTGAGAAATATTGTATTTGATTCCCTCAACTAAATGTTTGACATGCATTGAGAATAGCTGTGTCACAATCACTTATCCCTACGACACGCCATGATCCTTCAACTTCAAAACAGATTATTTTATTCTTCTTCACTCTTTCGTGTCAGTTCTCCTATTCTAAAATCATGTTCACATTTTAGTCCCAATGCCGTGACATTTGATTTTGCACACTCGACCATAGTCTTTATCAAGCTCTTTTTGAAAATCAAAATGCATTGCATCTATTTTTTCTCTGTATGCGTCGATCAGTCAGTTTCTCAAATATGATTCCCATTTCATGTTGACCTATTACATAAGAACGTACAAACTAGAAGCAGGAGTAGGCCATCAGGCCCTTCAAACCTGTGCCAACATTCAGGAAAGCCACACACATAGACCAACTCCTAAACTACGAAAGCAATCACCCCAACATACACAAAAGAAGTTGCATCAAGACACAGTTCAAAAGGGCCACAACACACTGCAGTACAGCAGAACTGCAAAAGGATTAAAAAGAACATTTATATAATGTATTTGCCAAAAACGGATACCCTCGCAAGTTCATCAACAGATGCCTAAGAGAAAGACAACGGAATGAGGAAATGCCACAACCCAAAGGACTAGCCACACTACCATACATCAAAAACATTTCTGAACTGACAGCCAGACTACTGCGACAAATAGAACTCATAACATCACACAAACCAACAGCCACACTCAGACAACAACTCACCAGGACGTAGGACCCGATACTCAGCATGAGCAAAATCAATGTAGTGTACAAAATCCCACGCAAGGACGGCACAAAACACTACATAAGACAAACAGGAAGACAGCTAACGATCCGCATCCATGAACACCAACTAGTCACGAAATGACGTGACCAGCTATCCTAAGTAACCATGCACGCAGATGACAAGCAACATGTGTTCGACTGGGACAACACTATTATTATAGGACAAGCCAAACAGAGAACAGCCAGGGAATTCCTAGAGGAATGGCACTCATCCACAGATTCAATCAATAAGCACATCGACGTGGACACAATATACCGGCCACTGCAGCGGACAGCTGGAACTGACAACCAGAAGCGGCAGATACAAATCACTATAAATGCCGGAGTAAACATCACAGAAGCGCTTCACAGGAGGTTCCCAAGCACTAAGGATGTCACCTAGACAGGGGACGAAACGTCTGCAACACAAACTCCCAGCTTGGCGTTCAGAACCACAACAGATTCCAATAATCCAACAATGTGTATCCTTCTCGCATGCGCCAGCTCCTTAGCCATGCGTTCATCTGCTCTAGCCTCCTATTCTAAGCTTACTAGCTCGGAGCACTGGAAGTAAACCAGATACTACCACCGTTGAGGACCTCTTTTTACCTTTATGCCAACTCTCTGTAATCTCTCTTCAGAATTTCAACCTTTTCCCTTCCTATATCTTTGGTTCCAATGTGGACAATGACCTCTTGCTGACCCCTCTCCCCCGTGAGATCATTCTGCACCGTCTCCGAGACATCCTTGATTCTGGCAACACAGAAACAACACTCCATTCTGCTTTTTCTCTGTTGGCCATAGAGACGTCTGTCTGTACCTCGGACTACAGAATCCCCAATTGATATCTTGGAATCCGAAGTACCCCTCGTTGCGTTACAGCCAGTCTCAATACCAGAAACTTCGCTGCTCGTGCAACGTTCTCCTGAGAATCCATCACCCCCTACATTTTCCAAAACATCATACCTCTTTGAAATGGGTACATCCACAAAATACTCCTGCCATAGGTGCCTACCTCTCTTACCCTTCCTGGAGTTAACCAATTTTTGTGCACGTATCTGAGACATTCCTCCCTTCCTATAACTGGCATCCATCACATATTAATGCGGTTGCAAATTTCTCATCGCTTCTAATTGTCTCTCCGACCGATCCATTTGATTTGATAAGATTCACATCCAAGAGCTTAAACTCTCTTTAAACTCCCACATGTGACAAGAAGTACATACCACTGCAAAGGTCATTTTTGCACCTTCACAGTATACTCACCCAGAAAATAACACCACCTTATTCCTCTACAAAACACTGCACCAGGTTAAATTAATAGTTATGGCTTATATTTTAAATTCAATCAAGGGTCTTATCTCCAAAAACATAATCAAGAAAAATCCCACTGCACTCACTACGGCAGCCTTTCTATTGGGCAGACTTAAAACAACGATTAACCTATCTGATTCTGTGTTGTGATTTTCGCCCAAACAGGTTTCTCCAAGATTAGTCGTGAAATTCACTGTTTGCTAATTTTCCCTGACGCACTCCCATGTTCAGTGATACATGAATTAAAAAATAGCAAAGGCAGTAACTGAGCAGGTTCTACCTCTCTCTCTCACCTGCACCATCCCCACCATGTGCTTTCTTTCTCTGTACTTTTCCTTTAAAACTGCTGCTGTTTTGACTCTTTTTCCCTCCAAATTCCAAAACAATGCAACAGTCACAAAGATGTGCGGGTCAGGTGAATTGGCCAAGCTAAATTGCCCGTAGTGTTAGGTAAGGGGTAAATGTAGGGGTATGGGTGGGTTGCGCTTCGGCGGGTCGGTGTGGACTTGTTGGGCCGAAGGGCCTGTTTCCACACTGTAAATCTAATCTAATCTAATCTAAACTAGTCCCATATAAAACGGTAAGTGCTGCTCCTGGAATTTTTGGAAATCATTTCCAGCACCTGAAATACCTCAAAAGAAGGAGCAACTCATGAAGCCAGAAATGTTTCCCGTTCTCCATCTTGCCCCTGGTACACACCTCAAATTGTTAACGGATATGCCCTCCAGCTTGGGCCCTTGAGGGGCGTCATACAATTATAGGTGGAGACTTTAACCGACATATGGATCCCAAGGTGGATAGGATGTTTCAGGTTCTCGCAGATAATTCCCTGCAATCTCGGCAGCTGCTGGATCTAAACAGGGAGTTGTGCTTGGTGGATGTGTGGAGATGGTTCACCCTTAGGGTAGGGACTTCACTTTTTTTTCCTAACCGACATAGTGCCAAACTAGGATTGACATGTTTTTGCCCCATTGGCCTTTTTGAATTCAGTGCTGTCCTGTAGAACTGGGAACATAGCCACTTCTGATCATATGGCAGTGTGCATGGAGGTTAAGGATGGTGGCGATGGGACAGGCTCGCAGCACTGGTGCATGGATACTTTCCTCCTGAAGGATAGCTAGTTTATTGAATATTTTTCATGGGATTTAAAAATTATTTTGTACATAGATTTGGACGGCAGGTAAACCGACGGTGCTCGGGGAGACTGCCAAGGCCTATGCAAGGTGTTTGATTATTTCTTCCTCGGCGACTCGGAAGCAGTAGAAGGGGGAGCAGCAGCTGATCGAACGTATTTTGACTGACCGTCTGTAACTAAATTGCAGCAGATTGCAATGGTCCGGCTGCTCTGAACGCTGCGCTCATCCAGACAGCAAAGAGAGCGATTCCATTTGCGAAACAGAGGGTACTCAAGTATGGTGATAATCTGGGTAGATACCTGGCATACTTGGTCAGAAAGAAGAGTGCCCCCAGTCTATCACATCCAATTCCGAGTGTGCTACCATCACCTGCGATCCCAGAAGGATTAATGCAGCATTCATGAACTTCTTTTCTGGGCGGTTCCCAGGTGTAACTTCAGCGCAGGTGTCTGTTTTGAATGCCCCTCTGGCAATCCAAGAGATGCAAGAGGCGGCGAGGCAGCGCCAGAGTGGTAAAGCATCGGGCCCAGGTGGATTTTAGAGTGATATTCAAAAGGAGTTCATACACATGCTGGCTGGGCTAATGTTGGATATGTACAATTATTCATACAGTCAGGACTGCCTCCCATCCTCTTGGGAGTAGGGAAATATTACCTTATTCTCCCGAGGATTGCACTTCATAAAGACCTATATCCTTATTAAACGTGGACTTTAATACTTTGGTGAAAATGCTGTTGTTGAAGCTGGATAAGGTCTTGCCCTTCATTGTGAAATCGGATCAGCCCGGTTTTATTGGGGGTCACAGGTCGCCTAATAATAATAGGAGAGTGCTAATATGTTTCAGATATGCCAGGCTTGATAGTGGATGCAGAGAAAACATTTGACCCGGTGGAATTGCCATACCTCTTTTCTGTCCTGGAATGGTTTGGACTTGGAGGGGCCTTTGACAAGTGGATGATAGTGTTATATCATGACAAAGCAGCGGATCTCAGTCATGGTATGAGGTTTGACAATTTTAACAATGGCAGAGGCATCCGTCAAGGGTGTTGCCTTTCACCGTTATTATTTACATTGGTGATTGAACCGTTGGCAAGAGCCCATCCGGAAGGACCACAATATTACTGCCCTGGAGGTAGGATCAAATGACGTAAAATCACACTTTATGCAGATGACGAACTTCTCTTTCTAACTAACTTGATGATATCTGTGCCCCAAGTGATTAATGTATTTGGAAACCATTTTTTGGGATATAACATCAATTTTATGAAATCGGAGACCATACCTGTCGGGGTCTTATTAGAGTACCCCATTTTCCTTTTGCCTTGAATTTAACTTTTGCTACGAAAAGCTCTTTCAAGCTGATATTCTGCTAAGATTCATTCTGTTTGTCTTCATGCATGTGTATGTGTGTGTCTGTGTGAACCTGTGTGTGACACTGTGACTGTCTCAGTATATGTCTATGTATGTGTAGGTTTCTGTGTATACAAACAGCGTCTCAGTATAGATTGAAAGATAAGTATTAATAAAAATAGTTGTCCACGTTGCTTGCCATGTATCTTTCCATCATAGCTTGAGTAAGTTTTGTTTGGTAAATTAATTTGCCAAATTAAAGATATTTACCTAACTTGTGCCTCGCAAAGCACCTGGACTAGTCTGAGAACTATATCATTGGCCATAACACCAACCTAGTTCCATTTAAAATGTGTCATGACCAATGAAGGAGCTGGAATAGAAAACGAAACAGAGACCTCTCCAAACCGAGTCTGAACAGGGATGATGGGAAATTCACAAAGGGTTGTTTGTGTGGGAATGCTCTTCCCCAGAAGTTTGTGGTGCCTGTGTGTTTGCATTTATTCAAAGCCATGCTACTTAGACATTGGATGGTTAAGGACAATGAACTACAGACAGAAAAGTGAGGCTGAGACCACAGCTGATCCGCCACAATCTTAGTGCCTGGTGGAGAAGGCTCAAAGTGTCTAATGGCCAACCCTTCTCCTCAGTCCCATGTTCCTATGTTCCACTGAACCTCTCAAACCTGGTGCACAGAAACAGCGGAGACCATTCAGCGGATGAAGACTGTCACACACAGTTTGACATGGCTTTGGAAAATATTCTTGGGAAAAGAAAGGGTAGGTGATGGGGTGAAACATCTCACTCCTCTGTCTTTACAGAACTGTCTGCATTTCTTGGTCATGTTGCCGATTCAGACTCACTGTAAATACAGCGCCCATACCTCACCCAGAGATGGCCCACAAAGACCTTTGCTCTCTCTGGCTGCAACATCCAATAACAGAATTTTCAGGAAAATACCTTCCCAATAACAGAATGAGAGAACATCAGATCGGCGAATACGTCATTCAGGCCTTCAGGCCTGCCTTTCCCTTCAATATGATCATAGCTGGTCTGCAAAAGCCTCAACTCCTCTCTTATGCTCAATCCCTGCTGCCCTCAACATTCTGACACCTCATATATCAATTGTGCCCACTTCCAAATATCTTAGTGATTTACCTCCCCTACTTCTCTGGAATACAGAAGTCTCAATAGTCACTACCCTCTGTGAGAAGGAAACACTCCTCACAAACACACCGTGACTTATTCACGTGAATAAAAGATATGAACACGCGGTAAGAGTGACTGGCCCTGATATCAAGGCAGGATTTAACTGTGGATGGTATCAAGGAACCCCGAACCGAATTGAATGTAATGGGAATGAATTGTAAACTCCCCACTGGTCAGAGGCATTCAGAGGACAAGGGAAGATATTTGTGGTTGTTGTGGATCAATCATTTCAGTCACAGGACATCTCTGCCTGCATCCTCAAGGTAGTTTTCTTCAGCTGTTTCAATGTGTTTCCCACATCTTACAGTTAGAAGTGGAGATATTCTCTGAAGATCACACTGCATTAAGAATAATGTTTCAGCTGTCCACTGCTGAAGCAGTCCGTGTCCATGTGCAGCAAGACCTGGACAGCATCCAAACTGTGCTGTTAAAGTGAAGGTCACATTCTTGTAACAGTCTAACTTGAAATGTCTATTTTTAGTGTTCTAGTGTTAAATAACAGGAGCTCAGTCAGCACCTCAAGCTGGTTTCAACGGATTATATTCAACCCACTGAAACTATTGACTATGAACAGACATAGCCCAATCAGTCCCTCCTGCCTATTACACGAGGGGGGAAGAAATGTAGTCAGCACATCGAGGTGTTAAACAGGAACCAGGAGTTGCAAAGTCAGGTCTCAGAGTCTCTTCCATGTGAGCAGGAAGAGGTCTCTCAGCCTGTCAAGTTAATTATACAGAAATAGAAAGATGTCATTGATGCCCCAACATGACAGACAGTGAAGCAGAGACTACACAGATAAACTGCTCTATGTTGTTCCTCCTGGATCCATTGCCAGTGGTACATGTGTTACTTTAGCTTGGTTTACTGAAGGTGAGAAGGGAAAATGGTTGGTTTGTGCCAAGTCTCAAGGAAAAAGCTTCTATCTCCGAGAATACAGACTGGTATTTCGATGGAGGTTACAACCTGGTTGTAATGGCTAACTCTTTCAGGAATAAGGTATTGTGGCTGCTGACAGATTTGTGAACAACGCAGGTTCATACACCAACTGCATATTGAGACAGTGAGAGTTCATTCAGAGCCTGGAGCTGCCTCTCAACCAACATGGGGGCTCCGGGCAGGCATGTGAAATATTGGGAATCAAATATCATGGAAAAGTATAATTTTTCACGTGATCACTGTCTTTTTCTTGACAAAATGAATGTTACTCCCTACTCTTCAATTTTAGTAGGAAAAGCCTGTTATTTTCTCTCAGCGCCACGTATTAAATATTCATTTTCCTCACACTTTCCTCACGGCACCAACATCCCAGGAATAGGTCTAGTGAAAGTATTTTGCACTATCTCAATCGCAATGTAATCATTCATTAAAAAGGAGAGAGAATCTGCAATCAGTGGCCGAAATACTGTCCAAGCAACACTCTACAACTGCAGGAAGATGAATTTACTCCAACACTTGAATCATTTTACAATGAAGGACAACATACCATTTACTGTCCTGATTACTTGCTGGCTAGTGTGAATAAAGTAAGTGATAACTGCACTTCCCAACCTCTCATCTTCTAATAAATACAAAATGAATTCATGGCTTGCATTCAAATCATTAGTGGGCGGCACGGTGGCACAGTGGTTAGCACTGCTGTTTCATAGCGCCAGAGAGCGGGGTTCAATTCCTGCCTCAGCGGACTGACTGTGTGGAGTTTGCACATTCGCCCTGTGTCTGCGTGGGTTTCCTCCAGGTGCTCCGGTTTCCTCCCACAGTCCAAAAATGTGCAGGTTAGATGAATTGGCCACACTAAATTGCCCGTAGTGTGGGGGAGTGGGTCTGGGTGGGTTGGGCTTCAGCGGGTCGGTGTGGACTTGTTGGGCCGAAGAGCCTGTTTCCACACTGTCAGCAATCTAATCAAAAAAAATTCTTTGTCATGTGAGCAGCTGTGCTCCAAGCACTGATATATGGGATACCCGATGAGCATTGACCTTTAGTCCAGAGAAGAATCTTACTCTCTGTATTGTCCCAATTATCTAATTCTAAATCCATGTAGTATATTCACCCCTTACACAAGGACTCTAACCTTCTTCACTCACCTGTCAAAAGCCTCCTAAACATTCAAATACACTCTTCCCATTGGCTCTCATTTATCGATGTCACAATCAACATCCTCCACAACTCTAAGTGATTTATCAAAAATGATTTCCCTTTCTAAAATCAAGGCTGACTTCACAAATCATATAATTATTCGTCAAAGATCTAGGTATTTATTCATTAGTTGGTATGCTGTTTTCCATCTCCCTCCTGTTTTGAATGTTTGTGGTCACAGTAGCTACATCCAAGTCTGCAGGATCCTTTCAATAAATAAAAAGTTTTGACGTACTTTGCCCTCCCTCGGAGAGTTAAGGAATTGACAGTACAGATTTAGGCCATTAACCCATCGTGTCTGTACCTGCTCCCGAAAGAGCTACCCGGCAAGAACAACTCTCCAGCCCTAACTCTGTAGCCCTCTGAATTAATAACTCGTTTAGTCCAGCAACTTACCAATATTCAATACAATGAGCTCTGTTGTTTTTTTTCCCCCAGTACTTCCTCTTTAATAATTCTAACTTCTTGCACTGCCACGTTTTTGCCAGTCACCATATTCCCTAATATTTCGGGAAAATTTTTCTGTTCCTTTCTCTGTGGAGACAGAACCAGCATACTCACCTATCCGGTGACCTCTGTCACCTTGTGAGTACTTGAGAGGATCGCACTCTGGCAAAATGGATACTTGCCCCACTCCTGCCTGGAAAGTTCCAGAATCAAAACAGTTGATGGCATTTTGAGTACTGTCCTCTCCTTGGTGTGAGACTATAGTTTATGCTGATGGAGGATTCACAGCTATGTAACTGGCTTCACACTTTGCACACGGAAAAGGTACAACATTGAGAAATATTTGTGGAAAACTCAGAAAGGATAGTGTAGTGTCCTGCTCCTTCCTTTGCAGTCTCTGCAGACCCAGACTCTCTCCAAAATACATACTGGCCCAGCCAGTTACACCCATGTCGCATGACTGAATTTTACAAGATGATCACACTCAGAGAAGAGAGACAGAGGGGACATACCTCATTTTCAAAAGGGGCTTGGATAGATATCTACAAGGGCATGATACTCAGGAATATGGGAAAAAAAAATGAAACATCAACGAGATTAATATCAAATTTTGTTTCCATCCTAGCTGATTATCAACAATTACTTTTTATTTGGAATCTTTTTCTCTATCTTTCTATTCATCCATATATTCAACTCACTCCACCAAAACAAATCACACTATTTCCCAGCTGCTTTCCGATCTCATGCATGGTGAGTGAACTGAAAACGTTAATTCACTTTTTCTCTCAACTGAAGCTGCCAAACCCGTTCTGTTTCCCCAGCACTTTGTTTCTTTTTGTTTCAGATCTTCAGTAGCGTTCTTTGTTTGATTTAATATTTCTTGTTGGTATTTCATGGGATTTCAGCATCACTGTGAAGGGCAGCATTTGATGACCATCACTAACTGTCCTGAATTGTGACCATTCTACAAGGCAGTACAGAGCCAAGCACATTGTTGTGGGTCTGAAGTCACCCTCAATCCAGACCTAGATTTTTATACCAAAAGGACATCAGTGAAACAGATAGATTTTTAGACAAAATGCTCCTGGTTACAGTTCGTGCATTTGTTTTTATTTCGATTCTTATCATTTGAATTTAAGTTATGCGATCAGCTGTGGTAGGATTTGAGACAGTATCTTGAGTATTCTAACCTGTGCCTCTGAATTACCCATTCATCGACATTACTAATCTGACATGGTGTCCCTATCATAAACTTACTTTAGAGACATTACAAGTTTGTGATTGATTTATTCATAACTGGAGCAGTGGCCTGAAGACAACTGTAACTGTAAAGTCAGACCTTTAGCAAGGCTTAGGTAATGGTTTATTCAGCAACAGCACTGACACAGTGGTGGAGACTTAGGGTATTATGAAGCTGATAGTGGGCAGGTTTGGTGATGGAGACAATACCAAGACATGCATCAGTTCAACGCAAAAATGGTCCTCACAGTTTTGTTTCAGACGTTTGTGAGGGAGGGATCTAACATTTGCGTAAAATGAATGGGAATTATAATGGAACTAAATACAATAGTTTCTGTCTTTACCAGATGTAGATAACAAAAAAAAGCAATATGTTCAACATGGTTTATGTAATTAATAAATAGATAGAGATTGGAAAAACTGACCAGGAACACCAACAACAGCGAGGGTGGGAGAATAACCTGCCTGAATAATCATCAGTATACCGAATATTTGGAACGATAATGTTGACCCAGACCAGGAAAACCAGAAAAGACCATCGGATAAACTCCTGTGCATTGTTGTAACATTCCAGTCGATTGTTCTCAGATTCTGATATCTCCTCTCCCTGTCCCTGTAGCTACAGACTCCGTTAGTGTTGGAGGTGATGTATCTGCTGCAACCATCGGATAAAGCACCGATAAAAGTCCCTTACTAATAGGAGAGAGAGAACCTCTATTGACACAGTTAGAGTCCATGGAGACTGACATCAATCACAGTTACTGAACAACCAGTTCCAGTTAATCCCTTTCACTTCAGCATTTTCAGCTCACATTAACAACTGGACTGGATTGGATGTCGACATCACTAGGTAGTGGTCTCATCTCCAATCACGAGTGAAGTCAGTGCTGAGGTGGGGGTGAGGTCCGGTGGAGTGGCGGGGAGGGGGGAGGCGGTGGTGGGGGGAACTGATGGATGTTTTCTTTTCACAGGTAAGATGATTCTGCTGTGTTGTTATTATACAATGTTGTAATAGCTTAAGCCCCAAAAATCATGCAATCAAGTTGGTGTTATTGTGCTGTCCTCTCCTTCGCTAGAACAACTGCCAACCAAAAGATTGTCTTTGGGCAGAGTTGCCCTGGCTTTACAAATGAAGCCTGGATTGATGTGGACATGGCTCTGACTGCTGTCTGAAGGTAATGCTGTAATGTCAACACATAAGTTGCGCTTTAGGTTTTCTTTTAAATTGGCAAGCATGTTACTGCTGTTTTATTCGCTTTAAAACAGTGAGATTTACTTTTTTTAACTTCAGTCCAAAGAAAAAAATGGCATGTGCAAAGACCTTGTTCATTACAACCAAAGGATTAATGAGCCATGGACAGAATGGAAATAACATTAGTTAGGAGATAGAAAGGAATGGGAGCAGTGTTTATGGAGATTTGAGGGAAATCAATGATAATCCCCCAGTCACCATTACGCTTTCTGGCAGACAGAATGAAATGCAAAGCAGAGCAACGAAACTGAGATAGACTGCTAATTGCTGATGTCTGCTAATTGCTCTGCGGTCAGAGATTAGCGTTACTCTTTCACAGTGCTCGGGGTCTGGTTCGATTCCAACACTCAGGCGATTCTCTGTGTGGAGTTTGCATATTCTCCCCAGGTCTGTGTGTAATTCATCCCACAGTTCAAAGATGTGCAGATTACGTGAATTGGCCAAACTAATCTTCTCATTGTGTTCACCGATGTGTAGGTTAGGCACATTAGTGAGGGATTAATATCGGGGGGAGAAGAATGGGTCTGTGTAGGTTACTCTTCCAAGGAGCTGTTTCCACACTACACGTATTCGATGTATGTGAACAGGACAACATCAAACGGAAAGAATAGTATGCAACATAAGTATTTAATCAGAGGATATACAGTTTGACAAGGTTGTGCACATATAGAACATAATACGTTATAGCGCAGTACTGACCCTTCTGCCGTCAATGTTGCGCCGACCTATGAAACCAATCTGAAGCTCATCTAATCTACACTACTCCATTTTTTTAATCCATATGCCTATCCAATGACCACTTAAATGACCTTAAAGTTGGCGAGTCAACTTCTGTTGCAGGCAGTGCGGTCCACACCCTGTTCCTCTTTGAGTAAAGAAACGACCTCTGACATCTGTCCTGTATCCATTACATCTCAATTTAAAGCGACCTATCCTCATGTTAGCCATTACCATCCAACAAAATGCTCTCGCTATCCAGCCTATTGAATCTTTGATTATATTATATGCATGAATTAAGATACCTCTCAACATTCTCTCAAACGAAAATAGCCTCAAGTTCCTCAGCCTTTCTTCATAAGACCGCCATACCAGGCAACGACCTAGTATAGCTCCTCTGAACCCTTTCCAAAGAGCCCACATCCTTCCATGAATGAGGTGACCAGAACTGTACTCAATAGTCCAAGTGCGGCTGCACCTGGGTTTTGTAGAGCTGCAACACGACCCAATGGTTCCGAAACTCAATCCCTCTACTAATAAAAGCAAACACAACATATGCCTTGCGAATAACCCTATCAAACTGGGTAGCAACTTACAGGGATCTATGTACATGAACACTGATGAATCTATACTCATCTACACTACCAAGTCTTACCAAAAGCCCAATAGTCTGCATTCCTGTTGCTTCATCCAAAGTGAATGGCCTGATATTTTTCCACATTGCATTCCATTTGAAACCTCAGAGCCCAGCCTCCAAATTATCTGTGTCCTGCTGTAACCCACAACGTCATTTGGTATTATCCACAGCTCTAGCGATGTTAGTGTCATCTGCAAATTTATGAACCTATCCTTCTACGCCATCATTCAGATCTTTTATAAAAATAACAAACAACAGTGGGCCTAAAACAGATCCTTGCGGTACACCACGAGTCACTGAACTATAGGATGAACATTTCCCATCAGCTACCACACTGTCTTCTTTCAGCTAGCCAATTCCTGATCCAAACCGCTAAATTACCCTCAATCCCATGCCTTTTTTTGCAATAGCCTATCGTGGGGAACCTTACCAAATGCTTTGCCGAATGTTATATACACACATTAACCATTTTACCCGCATCCACTTGTTTGATCACCATCTCAAAAAATTCAATAAGGTTTGTGAGACATGACCTACCCTTCACCAAACCGTGTTGACTATACCTAATCAAATTCTTCCTTTCTAGGTCAGTATAATCCCTATCACTTTAACAATTTCAATACTTTACCCATATCCAAAGGAACGCTCACTGGTGTATAATTAGATTCTACTCCCATTCTTGAATAAGGTAACAATATTTGCGATCCTCCAGCCTTCTGTACTATTCCTGTAGGCAATGAGAACATAAAGATCAAAGCCAAACGCTCTGCAATCTCCTCCCTGGCTTCCCAGAGAATCCTAGGATAAATCCCATCCAGCACAGGGGATTTATCTATTTTTACACTTTCCAGAATTGCTAAAACTTCTTCCTTGTGAACCTTTATCCTATCTAATCTACTGACCTGTATCTCAGGATTCTCCTCGACAACATTGGTTATTTTCTAGTGTGAATATTAATGAAAAAAATCACTTAGCGCTTTCCCTATCTCCTCTGACTCAAAGCACAAATTCCCACTACTACACTTGATAGGTCCTAATCTTACTCTAGTCATTTCTTTAATTCCTGATATAGTTATCGAAAGCCTTCGGGTTTTCCTTGACCCAATCTACCAACGAGTTCTCATGTCCCATCCTGGCTCTTCAATGCACAGGAAATTCGGAATTAAAAACCACGACATGGATAACACAATGTACAGGGCCATGGAAAGAATATGAAACAACATGAGTAGAAAAATAACTCATTACGTGCTAATACAGAGATATTGGCTCCAGTAACCACCGCCTTTGTTATAATAATGATGTAGAATTCTAATGTGTTAAAATAAAACATTCGGCCCATCGAGCTGACACTGATCCTCTGAAGAATATTGGACACAGATCCACCTCCTACACGATTCCTCGATCACCCATAGCTAAAGCAAGCACTTACAGATGAACATTTTTTCATGATCAGTTGGGAGGAATCAGAAACACCTGGACAAAACATTTTCAGACACGGGAATAATATGAAAGCTCAATACAGGCGGTGACCCAAGGGTGGAATTGAGCGCAGCTTCCCAGATGCTTCGAGACAGCCGTGCTAACCACTGAGCTGCCGTGCCACCCATCCAAATATGTCACTGTGATAGCGTATACGAGGGAAATTGGAAATCTCAAATCCGAGTGGAAAATGTTGGTGAAACACAACTGATGAGTCAGTATCTTGAGAGTGAAAGAGAGTTAACACATTGAGGCGAACATGACTCTGTTCTGAAAAAGTCATATTGGTCTCAGAACGTTAATTCTCTTTCAGCTCAGATGCTGCTGGACCTGTTGAAGCTTTCCAGCACTTCCAACTTCCTTTTTCTTTTGGAGTGTGGATATTTTTCTGATATGAAATGGAACAGTTAAGCTGACATTTCAGTTAAATGTCATGTATGTGGTTATGGTCGTTGAATGAAATATTGAAAACTTTTTATTTGACAGAAACCTAAATATTAATAACATTTTCTGTGTCATAAATCATCATGAAAATGTTGAATTCTGTGGCCATGAATCACATGAACAATCCTCCATAAGTAACCAATTGAATTAAGGATCCCAATCATTACCTCAATATCATATCATGCTCCTGGTGTTACTAGGGTCCTACTCATTCTGCAAGGTCTTACATTTCTGAAACTTTGGATGAAACTGTGGAAACATAAGGTACATGGTACAGGACATAGTCATCCACGGTGTTTGGAAGGAAATGGCATGGACAGATTTGACGTGTCAAGTACAATCACTTTGGAAAAGACGACATAGAACAGCCTACTTGCATCTCTTCTGTCCAAGTGATGCACATACACACAGAGCTGCTTGTAGGCACATTACAAGATGTTTTAACAACTGGTAGTGAAGGAACAACAATTTAGTTCCTAGTCAGGATGGCATGTAACTTGGAAGATAAATTGTAGAATTGTTTTCCCATTGTTCCCATTGCGAGTGCAGAATGTTCTCTCATTCCCATTAATCATAGTTTTGCTTAGGGTACTGGATTCCACGCTCAGTCATGTCCTGCTTCGAATAAAAGGGAAGTCTCTCTGATCTCACCTCAAATTATATTGGATGATCAGTTGAAAGAATAAGGAGCAAAAGAAAAGAATACTACTTGTTTGATCAATATCCTCACAATATACAAAAGAAAATTGATGCATGGACTTCCAATTCTGTCCCAAGATGTTTGTCCCGTTGGTAATGAGGCTGTTTGGTTAAGCGTTGTGTTAGAGGGACAAGAAGAAACTCCACTCTGTACCAATAATTAACAAAGCCATCCTGTTCACGGAGCATCAGACAGTGACAAATATGCTGTTTTCTGTTGCTGTTGGACAGTGAATATTTCAAACACATCATTCACTGATGACATGTAGTAGCACAGACATCAGCAATGTCCAGCATTTAGTTTGAGAGCAAAACGTGGAAGGGAGAGTCCGGGAAGGTGGGAGTGATAGGGAAGTGGTGTGATACACAGTTCGAGAAGTGGGAAGTGAGATGTTCAGTGGAAGGGTATGTCACAGCAGAAGGGTAAATGCAAGGAAAGTAGGTGGATAAAGAAAGAAAAAGAAGGGGAGGAGGTGGTGTGTCAGAAGGACAATCTGTGGCAGGGAAAACCATGCAGTTGGAAAACTGAGGTTGATGGACAATGAAACATCACTATTAAGGAAAGTTGGGATCTGGTTTCCTTTGAATATTAGGAAAATGTTTCTTATACTGCTTTTATTGACAGGATTCTTGTTCATATTGCATATCCACGCTACATTTCTGTATCGCCATCAAGTGCAGACATTTTCTTTTCTCTCCAATTCATTATCTCGACATTATGTCACTTTATGTCATTCAACAATATCCAGAACGGTGGGTGTGGTTTCTATGAATTTGCTTCCAATTTAATGTAGAAATTAGAATGTGATTTGATCTTCTACTGCATGCTTATAATGCAAAATTTAATTGAATCTTTATCCTCATCATCTTAATTCTTTCAAATAAATTTCATGAATGAGCCTGCGTCCATCCTGCAGATTAAAAAAAAATTCGCTGTGCTCTGACGCGATTGCAGCGATTGTGATAAAGAATGAGCTGCAGGTCCATGTAAAATGGAAATGTTGCCGTGCACAGTGCGAAAAGTCAGTCCAAGAAAAATGAGGTACGAGTCTTCTGAATAATACATGCAGAGGGCCTGAGCATAAAACCAGAATTCGGTTCCATGTCCAAAATAATACTTGTGGCTTACTAATAACAACTCTCTCCTGCATCATGCTGCAAATTCACTAAAATAGGGAAAACTATAGACTGGAATTATCAATTGTTCCTCTGCAACAATGACTGTAGAACAGGTAGAAAATCAAGTTTTGTTTCTGATATTCAGAGTCGTTGATGATAAGAATGTGGGAGATGGGTGGTGGGGGTTAGAGCAGTATAAACAATGTTGTGGATGACACAATGATTATTCTGTGTTTCACAGTGAGGACGAAAGTGTTAGGTTACACGAGGGTACAACCAGATTTTTCAGATGGCCAGATCAATGACCGAAAAACGTAACACTGTGTGAGATGCTGCACTTTGAAAGAATAACAGCACAAGAGAGTAGTCAAACCATGAAGATAGGTTAGATTTGCTTTTGCTTTACATTGGAGTAGAGAAGGTTATGGTGTGAACCTGACAGAGGTGTATAACAACAGGCAGAGTGAATAGACAGCAGCTGTTCCCCTTAGTCAAACGGTTAAATACAAGGGGACACACGTTTAAAGTGAAAGAGAAAAGATTGAGTGAGGATTTGTGAAAACTGTTTTGAATCCAGAGAGTGATACGCTTCTGGAATACATTGCCTGTGAGGGTGGTTGAGGAAGGAAACCGTACAAACTTGGCAAAACACTTGTATCAGCACTTGATTGTGCCGGATTTGATAGGCATCTTCTTTATTATACGATTTCATAATATATTGTGAAGCACCACCCAACGGTAATTGTTGGTTTGTTCCATCGATGTGAGCTCAGTAAGTGGGGAGATTACAAATCAGCATCATCCCATGGAGCATCAGCACTTACTAAACCTAGGACAGGCCATCCAACTCTGAAAATATCCAAGATAATTCACATGCTCAGTGTAAGTTTCGTTCAATAAGCCCACTAACATTATTCCAGCTGTTTAACGCCGTTAGTTTAAGGACACCAATAACATAGGAACCAGCTTTCTTTTTTTGTCATATATACTTCTAGTTGTGAGGTTGTTATTTCTCTGCAGAATAATAAATTTCTTGCCACATATTTGCTTTGACAAAGAATCAGCTTTCCTGCCAGCTGTTCATCACAGTACAGCGGCTTGTTTAACACTGCGTCCACCACCAGTAATATTTACTCCCAGCTAAACCAGCACATTAGATGCACAGCTGGTACTCCCTCTCAACAGCCACTTGGATGGACCAACACCAACTGCACTGGAACATCACAAGGACAAATTAATGCTGGTCTACCTCCATTAAAATCCCAAATGAATTTTTGAAAAGTCCAATTTCCTCATAATAATTGAACAATGTAACCATGTTTACTGATCTGTTCAGCTTATTGTGGACTTTGAAGTAGTGTGAATACATTGAAATAAAAGGCCAACTGACAGCCCAGGTCACGAATAACGTAAGTTAATGCAGCATTTAATCAGCAGCTGAATGAGCACAAAATGCCAGAGCAGAGTTCACCATGCGACTTGAGGTAACTTGCATTAATGTAGTTTGGTGTTTTCTGGCTGGTGTAGACATGTTGCGCTGAATGGCCTGTTTGTGTGCCATAAAACTCTATCACTTTAATTCTTGTAAACAGAAAATAGTGTCACCATTTCCATAGCTTGTGAGCATCAATTGGTGAAGAATATAATCTCCAAGGTAACATTGCCTCCTGACTAGAATCGAAACCATTGTCCCTCCACTGTCACTTGTTCAGAATTCTGTAACACTCCCTGAAACAAAAAAAATGTTAGTGTCCCTGCACCACCACGACCACTGGGGTTCACTAACATATTATGAGTGGAAATTAAACATAAGCAACAGATCGGTGGCTTTGTTAACGAAACTCACCTCACAACAACAACTGAAAGGAAGCTGCATTATTAAGGCATCTATTCAACATTCTCTAATTTCTAAAGCAGTTTCAAAGGAGTTTTCACTTGTTTAAAAACACATTTGGAAAGTTGTGCCCATCAATCTGTTCATGAGAATCGTCTCCTACTTTTTTTCCGTAGCTGAAGACAACAAAAAAGTAGAAACTACCATCAGGCGTAAGTGTTCCTTCTTTGCCCTTACAACGTGACTGTGTAGTTCATAGTCTAGAATCTGCCTGCCTCTGCCTTATGAATATTCAATGTCCTAGCCTTCATCACTCTATGATAAGAGAGTTCAGAAATATACAACATTTTGAGAGGGCTGAAACAATCCACATCTTATGAAATGAGATATTCTTCAGTTTTACTTTCCATCCACTTATTGTAATCTCTCATACAAACTGAAATATTATTTCAGAATTCAACTTAAAAACACTATTCGGAATATTCTGAGGTTAACAAGATCACATATTGTCCAGATAAACACCAGGAGATCCAGGGCCAGTCTGGTCAATATTTCCTCCTGAAATACCATTCGTCATAGGAGTCAGTTAAGTGAATCTTCTCTGCACTGCTTTGCAGGTCATTATGACCATAGCTATTTCGATGTGGTCTCACCAGTACCCTGTAAAACTGTAGAAAATTCTGAATGAATTCTGCTTCAAAAAAGTTTCAACATTTGTCTGGCCTCTCTAAAACCTTGATATACACGACTTTTTTTGTGTGATCCAGGTGCCTGATTCTTCTGTGTCTCAATCCAATCTCTCCATTTTAAAAAAATCGTGCATTTCCTTTAAACAGCCAACATATTTGAACACAGACACATTTTCCATTCTATGCTCCATACATCAATATTTGTTGTTCATTTGACCAACTTATATCTGTTTATTAACTCGTGTCTTCTTCATATACAAACATAAACAAAAAAGTAAAAAAAATTACATTGTCAAGTCCACTGGAATGTCAGTACGGTAGCTAGTAACATGTGATATTCCACAAGGCTCAGTGCCGGGACCACGACTTTTTACTTTGTAAATTAATGATCTAGATGAATGTTCTAAGGACATTCTGATTAACTTTTCAGATGATATAACGATAGGTGGAGAGACATGGAGGATTGCGGAAATGGAGAGGCTGCAGAAGAGTTTAGACCCGTTAGGAGAATGGGCAAAGAAGTAGCAGATGGAGTACAATGGGGGCTAATGTGCGGTCATGCACTTCGTAAGAAGCATACAGGCATTGACTATTTTCTAAATGCGGGAAAATTCTTCAGTCTGAAGTGCAAAAAGACTTGAGAGTCCTCGACTAAGATTGTCTCAAGGTAAACTTGCAGGCGAACTGCAATTGTTAGGAAACTTTTATATCACGACTCACTGTGTTTTAAAATCTTATATTCACCAAAGGGACTGTGAGTCGACTCATAAACAACAACATCAGTTTATTGACACAATTAATATTATAGCAATAAGTTTCACTATAATGTAATGAAACACACTACAAACTACCTTATGCTTTAACTTAACTTTGTATGCTCGTATAGCACCCCAACAGAACGTTGCAGTGCTCCACGTGCTGATTTCATCTTCTTACGATGGACTTGGGGGCATCTTCTGCTTTGGTGGTTATTCTCAATTTACTGCGCTAAGTAGGATTTAGGCTGATGTGGAAGATGGGGTAGAAGAACGCATTTTTATTTTTTCTCTTGGTCTCTGGCCACAGCAAAGGTGTGATGGGACACGATAACATCTAATGTTGGCACAACTCATACTGAGTGCTAGAAATACGGCATGGGATTAAAGACCACCAAGTCTCCCTACAGTGAGAGGGAAATAATTGTAGAAAAGTCAGATGACTGTGGAGGCTAGATCATTAAACATCTTGAAGGCTAAGGCAGACTGATTTTGAAACAAGGGTTGGTTATAGGGAAAATGCAATAAAGTAGAATGGGGGATTATCAGAATAAATATAACGGAATTGAACAGAAAAGCAGACTCAGTACGCGGATAGCCAGAATGTTGCTCCAATCTCTAATGCAATTCTTTTTCCAACAGCCCTTTATTCACTGGATCATAACTTCTCTCCCTTTGGAGTGAGACACAGTTTGGAATGCAATCGACGGATTCAAGGATTTCATAAATGCAGTCGTAATAGACAGAAAGGATCAGGGGTCTGTGACAACTCGGATTGGCTGTTGGGGTGAATATCTTGCTCAGCACAGTCACCACCAGCAGGAGGAAGACTCAGCAAGATACCCTCGAAGTACAAGTAATAACGTGCTCTGGAGAGCAGGTCGTCATGGGCTTGGTGTCAAGGAGTGCTTCAGGCACAAACATTGCATTACTGTAGTGTCTCCCTTCTTCCCTAAACAAAAGTAAATGTGGAGGAATAGAGAAAATGCAGTTGGTAGCAGAGGAAGTAGTAAGTCATTAGTTTGAGAGACTTCAGACAGCAGCAGCTCAGAACAAAATTACAGACAAGCTCAAATAAAGTCATTTTAATTTATTATTACAGCAGTCAGGGTGGCAGGTAGTCCAGTTGTACGTTTCTCCTGTGGATGTGGGAGCTCAGAGAGATTTCCACCGCCCCTGTTGATTACACATGTAGAAAGTGCACCCAGCTGCAGCTCCTGGGTGACCATGTTTTGAAGTTGGAGCTGGATACACTCAGGATTATCAGAGATGCTGCGAACGTCATGTATAAGTGCTTTAGTGTGGTGGTCACGCCCAAGACCCATCCTGACCATGTTTCTATAATGACTATAATGGCACAGTCCCACATAAATATCCATGCCCTGAGTTCATCAGTCTTACCTGTCAGCCTGCTGTATTTAAATAAACACAATTTAATCCAACAGCCAGTCCTTGCTCCCTATCGTGTTCCAGGCAGAGAGTAGGTTTGGAATGGCAAAGGGGGTAGGCAGAGAGTGCAGCTATCGCCTGTGGACATTCCCCTCGAAAACAAGTATACCATTTCAGGTACTGTTGGAGGGAACGACCGTTCAAGCGAAAGCAGCAGTAGACAGGTTGGTGCCACTGGCTCTGGGCTAGAGCAGGAAAGGGGAAATCTAAATTGGGTGATTGAGATAGGAGAGTCAATTGTTGGAGTGACATATTGGAGACTTTGGGGCCTCAAACGGGAATCCAGCAAGTTGTGTTACGTTCTACGTGCCAGAGTCCAGGAAGTCTCTGAGCAGCTGCAGAACGTTGTCAAGGGGGAGGGTGAGCAGCCAGAAGTCATTTTGCACGTTGGCATCACAAATGATACACGTATATATAGGAATGAGGTCCTCCAGAGTGATTGCAGAGAGCTAGGAGAAAAGTTAAAAACTAAGACTTCGAAGTGGCAATCCCCTGATTACTTCCTGTTTCATGAGCTCATGAAAGTAAGAATAGAAGGATATGGCAGATACATGCATAACTAAAGAATTAGTGCAGGGGTAAGACGCTCAGATTTTTAGTTCATTGGGGTCTTTTCTGTGACAGAGTTGACTTGTTCAAGAGGGACACGTGGCACCTGCACTGGTTGGGGACCAATATCTTGGCGTCAGGTTTGCTCGTGCTCCAAGGGAGGGTTTAAAAGAGATTGGCAGGGGGTGAGATCCTCAACAGCAGGGAAGCAAGTGCGAGGCTGGAAGGAGATACAGTAATCAGAAACAGTGAAGTGAAAAGACAGGTCAGGTTGGATCACAACAAGGATCAAGAATGCCTGTTTTTATTAAATTGTTTTTATTTCAATGCAAGAGGACTGACAGGTCAGGCTGAAGAACTCAGAGCATGGATAGCTATGTGGGACTGGGATATTACAGGCATGACAGAGACATAGCTAAGGGAGGGACAGGACTGGCAGCTTAATGTGCCAGGGTATAGCTGCGTTAGGCAGGACAGGAATGGCGGAAAGAGTGGAGGGGGGTTGCATTTCTGATTAAAGGGAGTATCACAGCAGTAATCAGAGATGAAATAACTGAAGGATCAAGCAGCGAGGATTTGTGGATGGAGCTAATAAATAGGAAAGTGTATGGTGATGTTATAGGGGCTGTACTATTGGACCCGAAATAGTAACCAAGAATTACAGTAACTAATATACTGGCAGAGAGGTGGGACATGCAGAAGCAAAAGGATTGTTATAATTGGGGATTTTATTTTTTTTTAAAAATTGATTGGGACTGCCAGAGCGTTAAGGGATTTTGTGGGGTAGAATCCATTAATTGCGTTAGGAAAATTCCCTCAAGCAGTATGTAGTTGGGCCTATTCGGAAATGCGCAAAATTCGAGCTACTTTTAGGAAATAAGACAGAACAGGTGATGGAGGTGACAGTGTGGGAGCACACTGGAACCAATGGCCATAGTTCTATTAATTTTCACATATTTATGGAGAGAGACAAACTGGTCCACAGCTTTAAGTTCTAAATTGGGGCAAAACGAATTTAGATGGAATTAGGTAGGAGTTTGCAGGGGTTTGTTGGAATAGTTTGGTGTCGGCGAAGGGAGTTCTTTGAACGTGAGATACTAGAGGTCAAGGTCTATTTATTACTGTGGAGGTGAAAGGAAAGTTTACAGGAATGGGGAACCCTGGATGACAAGAGATATTTAGGCTTTGACCAGAAAAGAAAAGCAGCTCCGTTACAGGCAGCTGGGATACAGGAATTTAGTGAAGAAGGAAGTCAGTAGGCCGAAAAAGGGGCATGAAAGGGGGCTGAGAAATTAAGATGAATCCGAAAAGGTAGCTTCAGTATATTAAATGAAAAACAATAAATAGTGAGAAAATAGGACCCCTCAAAGACCGAAGTGACATGTATGTGTGGGACCATTAGAGATGGGCGAGATCATCAACGGATACTTCTCCTCTGTGTTTAACATGGAGAAAGACAAGAATACTTAGGAACTTGGCGAAGTTCGTCGTGATTTCTTAGGGACAGTGCATATCACAGTATAGGAGGTACTGGACATACTAGAATGCTTCAGGTTGGATAAATCTCACGTTCCTTACCAGATATATCCAAGAACACTGTAAGGAGCTAGAAAAGCATTTACGGGGGACCTAGCTGATGGGTTGGATCATCATTAACCAGAGTTGAGATCCTGGAAGGCTGGAGGATATCAGATATTGTGCCCTTATTTAAGATGGACTGAAAAAAGAGCCTTGAAACTATGGAGCAGTAAGTTTAACATCTGGGATAGGTACGTTACTTGAGAAAATTCTGAAAGATAAAATGTACATTAATTTGGAAATACAGGGTTTGATTAGGAATATTCAGAATGGCTATGTTCTTGAAAAATTCTTAAAATTATTTGATGATGTGACCAGGAAGGTTGTTAGTTCGGGGTGGCAGACGTCAAAAAGTGTAAATCTAGAAAAAGCACAGCAGGTCAGGCAGGAACAAGAGAATCGATATTTCAGGTATAAGCCTTTCATCAGGAATGTCCAAAACATCGATTATACTGTTCCTTGGGCATTGCCGAATCGGCCATGCTTTTCCAGTACCACACTTGTCAACTCTAATCTCCAGCATCTGCAGTGCTCATTTTCTGCTAAGGTGGTAGATTTAGTCAATATGCATTTCAGTTACACCAGGACAACATAAGGCTTTTCAACCCCGGGAGCCTGATCTACAGTTACAGGAGGAGGCCAATCAGCCCATCGAACCTATACAATTGTACCGAGATTTTCTCATGCAGCACCAGTATCCTGTTATGCAGCGACAGGATCAGTCTATTCAGCTACTTCAGGTCAGTAACACAGGAAATGGAAGAGACCGCAAACTGACTGGGCTCTGGGGAATTCTCGAATGACTCGAGGCTATTTAGCTCCTCAAATCTGCCCTTCCCTTCAGTCAGGTCAGGGCTTATCTGATCTTGGCAGCAATTTCTCTTTTATGCCATAATCTTTGTAGCTCTCGACTCTATCAAAATCAATTGACATCCTCCTCCCCTTCCCAATCATTTCAGGGATGCAACTGTCTGGGATAGAGATGCCCCAACAATCACTGTCCTCTGAGAGAAGGAAAGACGCCCGATGCATATACCTTGGCCTATTGAAATGAACAAAAGATATGAATACAGCGTCAGAGTCACTGATTTGAATGAGCAAGGTTTCAAAGGGTCGGAACAAGATTGAACTTAATAGGAATCAGTTTAAAACTCCCCACTGGTTGGGTCATTCAGAACATAATGTGGCTGGTGGATATCACTTCTCTCAGTGCCTGGATATCTCTGTGGTTGATCCTCAGGGTAGCTTCCTCAGCACAAATAACTTCAGCTGCTTCATCAATGTCTTTCCTTCCGTCATTCGATCAGAAGTGAAGATGTTCGGTGAAGATCACATAAAGCATCAAAACCTGAACAATATTCAAGCTCATGCTGTTATCATGCCGGTAACATTCGTGTGTCAGCACTGCTGCACCCTGAACATTGCCACAGTACAGAAAGAGGAGCTCATTCAGCATCTCAAGCTGGGTTCATTGGAATGTGAGAAAGCCATTCAGCCCATCGAAACTATTCGATAAGATATTTCTTATTCAAGAAGAGATTTTTTTAAAAAAAAATCTGCAAATGTTGGAATTCTAAGTACTCAGGACGCCGGAACAACACAACAAGAGAGATGGCATCAGGAGGTGAGAAGTCAACAACTTGAGTAAAAGCCTTCTTCAGGACTCTGTCTCTGTGTGTGTGTGTGTGTGTGTGTGTGTCGGGGGGGGGGGGTGTTCAGGGAATCTACATTTAAAGAGGAGGGGTGGGGGAGTTGGAGACAGGATGGTGAGGTGGGGATCGGTGAACAAAAGTAGAGGTTATGACCGGGTTGGTCAATGGGAGGAATGAATCCAGTTGGGAGATGGAAGAAGGGATGATCAGAGGAATGGAAGGGAGGAGGAGGGACTGGGAAAGTATTTGGAGAATTGGAGGGGAGGTTATCTGAAATTGCAGAACTCAATGTTGAGTCACCCGGGTTGTAGGCTGCCCAGGCAAAAGATGAAATGTTGTTCCTCCAATTTGCAGTTTATTTCACCGTGGCAATGGAGTAAATCAAGGATGGCCACGTTGGAAAGGGCGTGGGAGGGGAAAGTGAAATAGGCAGTGACTGGGAGGTCAGCACAGCCCTTATGGGCCCAACTGAGATGCTTAGCAAAACATCCCCTTTGTTTACACTTGGGATCGCCGATGTAGAGAAGACCACATCGGGAGCACCAGCTACAGTAAACTAGGTTCTATCCCAAGACCTGGCACGTTTTCCATCAGGACCATTCTCTTCGCTAATCTATGATGCATGCCATACTCCCCACCAAACCCTGCAATTCCCACTGACAACTGCCTCTGTAAACGGAAAAGATGCATCACCTGCTGGCACACAATCTCTCTCACCTCCATCCAGTGCCCTAAAACAGTTCTTCCAGGTGAAACAGAGATTCATCTGCCTCCCTTCCAACCTAGTGTACTGCATCAGATCCTTCCGATGTGGTCTTCTCTACACTGGGGAGACCAAAAATAAACTAAGGGCACATTTTACCAACCAACACAGTAGGGCCCAAAGGGGCCGACGTGAGCTCCTATTCATCAACCAATTCAATTCCCCTTTCCCTACTCTCCCCACCCCGACCATTGCCTGCTGTTTTTATCTGTAGCTCCCATACCCCACTCCCAATCCTAATGAAATATTGACTACTCCACCTCCTGATGATTCCTGGCATGTTGTGTGCTTCCAGCCGCCTGTTTGTCTATTAGTACACGAGATGATAAGGAGTCTAGTCTGCACAACAATCTGGGTAGCAGCTACCATGAGTCGTCCAATAATGAACCTTTTCCCTGGGATGAACAGCAGGACATGAAACCCCTCAAGTGATTGACACACGAAAATAAGAGACCATTCAGCTCCTCCAAACTGTTACACTGAAATAGGAGAATGTCATTGATGCTGCAACACGACACAGCAATGAAGCAGAGACTACACAGACAGACTGGCCCAAGTTGTTCCTCCTGGCTTCATTGCTAATGCTACACATTTGTTACATTAATACGGTTTGCTGATGGAGAGGAGAACATCGGATGGCTTGTCCCAAGTCACAAGGAGGCAACTGCCATCTCTAAGAAGACAAACTCGTCTTCTGCATGGAGATCAGAAACTTTTGGGAATGGCCAACTCTATAAGAGTGTAGCTGCTGACATGTTTGTGAACAACATGATGCTTAGTGCAGGGTCTCACTCCAACTGTACGTTGAGATGGTGAAAGTTCATTCAGAATCTTTAGCTCTCTCACAAACAAAGCTAGTATAAATGATCAGAGAGTCATGGAGTTGTACAGCAGGGAGTCAGGCCCTTTAGCCCAAATTGGACTATGCCAAACAAAATGTCACTCACATTAACTCAATTTCCCTGCACTTGACCCATATCCTGCTCAACCTTCCCTATCAACGCATCTGTACACATATGAAAACATATACTGCAGGAAAACACATGATATTTCACGCTGTCATTGTTTTGTTATGGGAATAATGAGTCCTGGTTCAAAATGATCAAGTTTTATTGCAATCACTTTTTAATCTTTTGCAGCATTACAGATTAAACACTCATTTCCTTCACACTCTCCTCGTGGTACCATCACTGCAGGGATTAGTCTGGCCAAACTCCTTTACACTATCTCGCTATGGCAAGGAGATTATTCCTTATAATGGAGAGAAAATCTGTTCACAGTGCCCCACGTGCTGTCTCAATATCTCTCTACAACTGCAGGGAGGTGTCTTCACGCCTATATTTGAATCATTTTTCAATGAAGGACATTATACAATTTACTGTGCTGATTACTTGCTTCTCTGTCTGAATTCCGTCAGTGTCCCATGACCAAGGGCATTCAGCTCCTTTTAACCAAGAGCACTTCCCATCATCTCCCCTTCTCATAAATACAACATGAGAAGGTTGGTATGTTTTGCTAAATCATTCCTTCGCCTTGTAAAACGCTATACGTCCAGCACAACCACGCCAATAGCATCATCATATTTGCCATTGGAGATGTTTGGAGATGCTGAGGAGACGATGGTCTAGCTGTATTATCTCCAGATTATTAATGCAGCTAGCCAGGTAATGACCCAGAGCACAGATTCAATTCCCATCGCAGCAAATATTGGAATTTCAGTTCAATAAAATATCACGAATTAAGAAACAAAGAAGCGATTGTCAGAAAATCCTACCTGGCACACTGATGCCCATCAAGGAATGAGATTGATCATCTTCACCTGATTGGGCTTACATGTGACTCTAGACCCATAGCAATGTTGTTAACTCTCGGCAGCTGTTTGAAATGTCCAAACCCGAACCGCTCAATTATATCACTCACTATAAAGTCACAAAGAAATTAAACCAGATGGAACTAGCATTGAATGCTGACAGCCCACAGACTGCAGTGGTCAGGAAGGCAGCTCACCAACAGCTTCTCAAGGACAACGTGGAAAGGGAATTACATGTTGTCCAACGTCTCATTAATGAATTTTTAAAAAGATGATTACTCTCAGGAAAGGGATACAACGGGTCATAACTCAATTCAAACCGTGACTTTGATGTATACCATATATGGACAGGATTTAGTTAATATGGCAACAGGGAAAAAAATCAGATTAATCTTGATTTTTATTTCCACTCCAGCTGGTCAAAACAATTCCTCAATTTGCTTCTTTCTTTCTATCTCTCTCTTTCTCTATCTGTTCAACTCCTACCTTCTCCCATTTACAACAGACATCCCTGTCACCAACATCATTCACACTATTTCCCAGTTGTGTGCAGTTCTAATGGATGGTCATTAGATTCGAAATGTCAATTCTATGTTTCTCTCGATCCGAGGCTGCTAAATCTGCTCAGTTTCTCTGGCACTTCCTCATTCTCCTGATCTCTCGCATCATTCTTTTTTTCACAATCTTTAGTGTTGTCATTACATACGATGTCTGCATCGCTGTTAAGGGCACCGTTTGTTGACATCACTAAATGCCCTTTACTGTGAGGCCATTCCTTAAGGCAGTATAGCGTCAAGCACATTGTTGTGGACCTGATGTCGTCTTTATCCAGACCAGGTAATAATGTTAGATTTCTTTACCAAAGGACATCAGTGAAATAGATAAACTTATCGACAAAATGCTAGTGGGGTTATATTAGTGAAATTCACTTTTATTTCCAGTTCCTGTCATTTGAGTTTACGTTCTCTCATAATCTGAGATAGGATTTGATACAATTTCTTTAATGTATAACCTGGAGCACTGAATGATGTGGCCAGCAACATTACTATTCTGACACAGTGTCCCTGACATGAATTTACTTTAGAGACAAGAACAATGGCATGATGGAAACATTGTAATGGAAAGAGTGATTAGAAGAGAGCTGGAACCATGAAGTCTGCAATTTTCCAAGGCATGTATAATGGTTATTTAGCAACTGAACAAACGTCAAGCTGTGGAATGGGGATACCATGGAGCTGGTAGTGGGTCTGTTTGTTGATGGAGAGAATGTGAAGGCAAATAGATACTTCCGGATTGTGAACAGTCTTTTCCTCAGATGTGTGTGAGGGCGGGGCTGTGGGCGGTTTTGAAATTTGTCGTAATGAATAGATTTGCATTTGAAACTGAAGACAGTAGTTTCCAACGTTGCCAAATATAGTCAACAGAAATAGCACTGAAGTTCGCCATGGATTATGGGATTAATAAATAGATAGCGATGGGGAGACTTACCAGGAACACCAACAAGAGCAAGCATGGGATAGTAACCAACCTGAATAATCATCAGTACACCGTATATCCGAAGTGGTAATCTGTTCCAATACCTGGAAACATGGTAAAGACCCCAGGATAAACTCCTGTCCATTGTTGCAGCATTCCATCCTTGAGTTCTCAGATTCTGAGCCATTGGTGCAGCATTCCAGTCTACTGTTCTCAGGTTCTGAACCATTGTTGAAACATTCCACTCTCCTCTCAGATTCTGATCCTTTGTTAGAACATTCCAGTCTACTGCCAGATTCTGACCTCTCCTTTCCCCTTCTCTGCAACTGCTGATTCCTGTTAGTGTTGCAGGTGATGCATCTGCTGCTACAATGGGATAAGTCATTGCAAGAAGCTCCTTACTAATAGAAGAGGGAAACCATCCAGCGACATCATTAGGATCCATGGAGACTGACATCAATCACAGTCACTGAACAAACAGATCCAGTTAACCCCTTTCAGTATGGTACAAATAACAACGGGACTTGATTGAATGTTGACATCACTGACTATTGGTCACATCTCCCATCACCAATTGCTCCCGTAAAGTTAGTTATGAGGTAGAATGATGGATGTTTCCTTATCACAGGCTAGATGTTTCTGCTGTGTTGTCCGTTTGCAATGCTCTAACCACCTGAACACCGCCCCCGCAACATAGCCACCCACAAAATGCGCAATCTAGATGTAGTTAAAGTGCTGATCTCTCCTCAACTAGACCAGACACCAGGCAATAGATTCTCAGTGGGAATATTTGCCCTGACCATACACAGGAAGTGTGGACCTGTCTGGACATTCTTCCCGATGCTCTAATAAAACAATGTTGAACCTTCAACACATAATGTGATTCAGCTTTGTTTTATGTAAACTCACAAACACTCGAATCCACTTTATTGGCTTCAAAGCAGGAAGACTTACATTTCTTGAATTCAGTCCAAAGCCATATGTGGCATGTTGTCACAAAACCGGTCCTTATACAAGTTTATGTTGTCTTTATTTTTATAAAGAGGTACTAAATGAACCAAGATTCCAACAAGTCTGAACTTTGAAAGTTTCATTGAGATCCTATTGTTTCTTTCTAACAGGTAATGCCTCAGCCAGGAGGCTTTCTAGTCTTTAATAAGAAACTTGTATAATCAAGAGGACGTGGCCAACTCTGTAACTGGAGAGGTCTGACCAGTTGTGGGTTAGTTAAGTCAGGGTCACTGTTGGAACTGGATGCTCTCCCCCTCCTTCTGTCCTTCTGACATTATAACCTGTAAGCCTTTGTGTCAGTTTTACTCTTGGTGCTAAGGGGTTTGCTTATTTGGATTGTTACAATTATTTTGGAACAGGATCCTAAAGTCTGGGTAGCCTGTCCGGTTTATATAGGATTAGTTATTCAGGTATTCTAGTTTGGGTTTCTTGTGTTTCATTCGGTAATTTGGTAAATAAATGCTATTTGTTTAAAACTCGGCAATCTGACCAGCAAATTCACTCAAGGAACATCAACTCTACACTAACCTTTAAGAAAAAGCAATGTTACGGTCTGGGTTAGTTCTGTGGGGTCGGGCCTGTTCTATAAAAGAATGGGGACCAGTTGTGGGATTTAGGCAGCGTGTGGCAAGTATTAGTGTCTCCTATTTCGTGTATTGATTTGGTTGGGATAAAGAGCTTTAGATAGCAATGGGTTTTTCAGGAACCAAGGATGTTTTGGAGGTGGAGGAAGTGACCTTGGGGTTTTTAACAGAACGCACATAAGGCCAAGCTGTGGGAATTAGTAGACAAACTTGCATTGAAGCGATCTCCTAACGTGAGGAAATACGAGATGATTGCAGCAGTAGCTCAGCATTCCAATTTGCTGGAAACTCCATCAGGATCTTTAGAGATGAGCAAACTTCAATTGCAAATGACGCAGCTTGAGTTTAAAGCGGAAATGAAGCAGTTTGAATTACGGCTAAAATCAAAAGAGAAAGAAATAGAATGAATAGGTTTAGCAGAGGAAAGCAAAAAACAATGAATGTCCTTAGCAATAGAGAAAAAAATACAGAGGGTTTGTGCTTCAGAGATAGGCACTTAGGATGGAAAGTCAGCTTAAATGGATGGGGATGAAGGCTGAAGGTGAGCTTAGTGAAGAACAGAGTGAGGATGAGCAAAACCATGGTAGCCAAAAGCCTGGTGAGAAACGTTTAAATATATTCACTCCTTGCCTAAATTTAATGAGTAGGATATGGAAACCTTCTCCATTTCATTTGAAAAAGTGGCTAAACAATTGCAGTGGCCAGTGACCATGTGGGTTTTGTTGATCCAAACAAAACTTGTAGGTTGAGTTCGGCAAGTATTTGCAACACAAAAATATCAGATGAGGGATCTGGGATATATGAGGAGGTAAAGAAAGTGCATATGCGCTTGTGCCAGAATCCGACAGACGTTTCAGGAATATAAGGAGGGATCCTGATCAAGCATATATTGAGTTTGAAAGGATCAAACAAAGTAAATTTGATAGCTGGAAAAGAGCTTTACAATGCTCTGAGAGAGACAATTATTTTGGAGGAATTCAAAGATTTACTGCCTGACATAGTGCAAACACATTTGGAAGAGCAGAGAGTTAAAACGGCAAGGCTGGCAGCTGAAGGAGCTGATGATTATGAATTGGTCCATAAAACATGGTTTGGCTTCTAGAATCAATTTCAGTTCATGAGGGATAGAAACTAGCGCAAAGAGATATCCTCACGTGCGAGGGAAAGGCAGATCTCGAAGAAGGTCATAAAGATAACTTTGCACAGGCTAAAAAGGAAACACTTGAAGGAAACAAAGAAGTTAAAAAAGGTCCTGTGCTTTCATTGCAATAAATTAGGTCACATGAAGTCACTGCATTGGAGGGTTCAGGAAAAAAAATAGAGATGCAAGAAAACAGGATAAGCTTGGAATTTTTGTTGGGGTGGTAACAGAAAGCACAGTGGAAGCTAGAAAGCTGCATCAGAGTGTATACACTGATAAGAAGTTTGTTAAAGAGGAAGTGGCAGATCTGCTTAGAAAATATACCTGCAAAGGGAAAGTTTACTGACATAGGGCATATAAAGAGGATGCAATATTAAGGGACATAGGACTATCTTAGTCAGTGATGCTGAAAGATCAGGAGATATATACTCCAGAAGGACAATTTTCAGAAAAGGTACTGCTAAAGCGAATTCACCTTGAGTCAAAAAGTGCATAATGATGTAAAGCAAGGATAGAACGTCCAGAAAATTGTGAAGAAATTGTGGTAGGAGTCTTGGACAAACTCTCAGCTTTAGGAATACAATCTACCTTGCAAAAAATACAGCTGATTCACCAGTAGGAGTGCTGCCAACTCTGGTTGAAAAGCCAGTGGAGACGCAGGCAACTGAAGAACTGCAGGAGTCTTATCCTGGAAGCTTCCTGAGTGTGGGTAAGGAAGCCCCAACGTCACCAGTTGAAACAGGAGATATCAAAAATGTAAAGATATGGAAGCTGAAGTGGCATTTACAGTGACTTTGTTCCATCACATAGTTGTAAAAAAAAGACTATTGAGCAAACAGGGCATCATGCAAATAATTTAGTTCATTTAGACTAATTGAGTTACAGCAGAAAGATAAAAGGTTAAAGCAATTTTATCAAACATCATATACGTTAGGAATTTTGAATGCATCCCTGAGTGTTTTTAACATAAAAATGATGTCTAAATGAGAAAATGGAGACTATCACATCCTCAAGGAGATGACAGTTGGGCAGAAGTTCATCAAATCGTATTGCCAATTGGATACAGAAAGATGTGATGTGGATGGCGCATGAGAGACCACTGAGAAGTCATTTAGGAGTGAGGAAAACACAGGCTGAAACACAGAGACATATTTACTGGCCTGGACTGCAACAGAATGTTGTTGAATTTTGCCAGACGTGTCATACATGTCAGGTAATTGGAAAAAAACACAAGCGATAATAAAACCTGCCCCTATCTTAACTATTCCTGCATTTGAAGAACCTTTTACAAGAGTCTTAATTGATTGGCTAGGTCCCCGAACTCAAACAAAAAGGTGGGCACCAGTATTTGTTAACAATAATGGATGGATCGACGAGATTTCCAGTGGCCATCCCAAGATTCAGTATCACAGCTAAAAGAATTGCAAAGGAATTATTCTTTTCTAAAAAAAAATACACAGACTACCAATAGAGATACAGTGAGATCAAGGTTCAAACTTCACATCTAATCTATTAATTATAATGTCTTAGGAATAAAGCAATTCAAATCGACTGCATATCATCCAAAATTGCAGGGTGCGCTAAAAAGGTGGCATTAAACATTAAAAGACCATGTTGAAGGATTATGATCAGGATTATCCATATGATTAGGGTAAGGGATTTCCATTTTCGATTTTTGTGATCAGGGAAGCACCAAATTAACAGGGCAAATTCGATCCATTTGAATTATTTTTTTGGACATTAAGGGAGAGGACAATTAACATTGATTAAGGAGAAAATAGTAAAACAGAATTCAAATGCCACATATTTGGATTAGGTCTCAAACTTTAGGGAATGATTAATAGTGCCGGGGAGTTGGCTGGACAGCATTTAAAAGTACTGCAGCATGCAATAAAGCAGGAAACGGACAGGAAACTTAAAAAAAATGCAATTTTGCAATCGGGGATAAGGTATTACTGTTACTTCCAGTGACAGGTGAACCTTGAAATGCATGGTTTATGAACCTTATCAAATACAACGGATAAAGAGTGAGGATAACTACTTGATATGGACTCCATAAAGAAAGACATCTCACAGCATATGTCATGCGAATATGCTCAATATGTACTTTGATGGGGAAGGAAAGCCAGAGTACAAGGTGTTAATGATTACAGCACCGAAGTCAGAACAAAGTTCAGAGGATTCTGAAACATACATTCCTCACATTAAAGTGGACAATGAGATACTTGTCTAAAATCGGGATGATTTATTGATTTACCTACATGAGAAAAATTGGGATGATCAGAAAGAGTTATTAATATCACATGTGGAATTACGCAGATATTAACTTGGAAGTACTCACCTAATTGTGCGTAATGTAGTTATAGGAGATATCGTTACAATTAACCAACATCCTTACAGGCATAATCCTCTAAAGTTGGCACCGGCTCAGAAGGAGATTGAATGCATGCTCTAAGATAACATAATCAACATGTGTTACAGTGACTGGAAATCACCAATAGTCATGGTGCCAAAGACAAATGGTACCCAATGATTATGTGTGGACTATAGTAATGTCAATGTAGTTAAAAAGGTTGATGTATACCCAGTTCCACAGTTCAGTGGAAGACTGAGTTGAAAATGTGGGACACGCAATTTACATTTGGTATGAAAAATGTGCCGGCCCCATTTCAGGGACTAACCAATAAGTTGCCGAATTATCCAACCTGTGGTTTACATTGATGACCTTGTGATTTTTAGTGACTCACGGAAGGAACACGACAGCATCTATCAGACTTGTTCAATCGACTTTGGAAGACAGGATTGTTGGTAAACCAAGCGAAAAGTGAATTTGCCAAAGCAAAAGTCACCTTCCTTGGTCATGCTACTGGACATAGATAAATGGTGCCATGAGATTTAAAAGTGACGGTAATTGGGGAATTTCACATCCTGTTGACAAAAGGAGCAGTTCTTGGGATTAAGTCGATTTTATCGAATGGTTGTGCCTCCTTTTCGCAGTGTGACTGCAATGCGAGACTGTTTAGCTGGAGCCGTTGCTACAGCCATTCAATTTGAAAATTGTGCACGTGGCAGGTCTTGAAAACATGATTGCCAATGAATTGCTTAGAATTGAGTGACAAATGGAGGCACTCAGTGATGGAAGCACAACACACTGAATCTGGATGTAATTGTGCTTGTTTGCATGTTTATAGTAAACGAATGTACATGCTCATTGTAGAGTACGAACTATCATTTTTGGAAGTTTTGAAAACTGAAGCCACCTTGGATATTGAAGATTCAGTTATATACTGGGGGAGTTGTCACACAGGTGGTACCTTTACTAGGTTATGTTGTCCTTGAATTTTTTCAGAGAGGTTCTAATCGACCCAATGTTCCAACATGTCTCAACTTTAAACGCTTCATTGGGGTCCTTTGTTGTTTTTTAACTAACAGTTAATGCCTCGGGCATAAGGCTGTCAAGCCTTTAAAAAAAACTGGTGTAATCAAAGGTATGTGGACAGCTCTCCAGCTGCACAGGTCAGTTCAGTTCGCGGGTTAGTTGAGTCAGGTTCACTGTTGAAATTGGATGTTCTCCTCCTCCTTCAGTCCTCTGACTTCGTAATCTATAAGCTTTTTGTGCAATATTTACTCTTTGTGCTCATGGGTTTGTTTATTGGGATTGTTGCAAGTAATTTGGATCAGCATCCTTAATTCGAGGTAACCTTTCAGTTTTCGATAGGATGAATTATTCAGGTACGGTGTTTTCAGTTCGTTGTGTTTCATTCCTTTTTTTACAAATACATGCTGTTTGTTTAAACGTCGGCAGTCGGACCAACTAATTCACTCTGGGAACATCCACTATACACTTAACTTCAACAATGGCAACATTACCGACTGGGCTACGTGCTTAAGAATGTTTTGAGTGTTCGGGCCTGGTCAATAACAATGTACTATAAGCTTGTTTATTAAAAGTCATGAATCAATGAGTAAGGGATGGAATGAATATGATAATGGCTATGAGACAGAAAGGGCTGCGGCCAGTGGCTGAGGAGACCTGAGGGGATTGCAGTAATGCCTCCCAGTCACTAGTATTCAAACATCATTGTTTCTGATAAATGGAATGAAGTGCAGTGCAGAGCAAGATAACAGATGACCTTTGGTACATGGAATGCTTAAGGACAATGGGAATGGAATAGGACACTTTTAAATGTGATGTACATCATTATTCGTGTATATAGACTGATTAATCACAGGTTATACAAGTTGTTAAGATTGTTTATATCGGGACGGAATATGCAGAAATAAAAACAGACACAGATTACAAAATGTGTTGGGTTACAGTGAGTTACAGCAGAGTAAGTTAAAGACACAGCTCATACTGAGCTAGTACAGAGACGAAGAGCTGCATGACAACCATCTTTGTTGTAATTATTCAGAAAAACATATTGAAAATGTTCAGAGACTGAGGAGACAAGTCTAGTCATAAAACACACAAACGATATCATGATTAATAAACTATTCCTACTTTTCATCAAGTGTAGCTGTCTCTAAAAGACCTTTTAAATCAAGATCACATTGGTGAGATCTGCGCATTTATTTTCAGAACTTAAAGAAGAAGCAGGCTCCAGTGTAATACATGTGTCACTGGCACAAGTGATAGGAACAGGAATGGAGCATATTGTCCAAATATAACCAACATCCAGATCAATCAAGAAAAAGCAAAATATTTGAGATACTGGAAATCGGATATGCAAATACAAAATAAAGGAGAAATGCAACAGATGACACAGGATCTGGGAAGAGAAGCAGAGTTAACATAGCAAGTCTTATATGAACCTTTCTTGAACAAGTTATGTTGGACTCAAAAAAAGTTAATTCCATTTTTCTCTGCTCTTATACTGCCTGAACTGTGGGGCTTCTCTCCAGAGCTTTCAATTGGTGCAATATCAGGAAACAGAGTAATGGCGACAGGTTTTTTTTTAACTGAAGGCTTGTGCTCAGCAGTGTTCAACAGAGGTTGGTTCTGAGTTTTCTTTGTTTGTCATTTATGTAAATGATTTGCGTGAGAATATGGAAGACATGGTTCGTAAGTTTGTGGATGACACCAAAACTGGTGGCACAGTGGACAGTGCAGAATGTTTTCCAAGAAATCAAAAGGATCTTGATGAAATGGGTCAATAGACTGACAGATAGCAGATACAGTTCAAGCTGGATGAATGTGAGGCACAGGAAATCGTGTGTGTTTGTTGCTGTTTGTTGCACCTGGAATGGGATGATTTTATTCCCCATCTCCTGGGTTCAAAACATCGATATCCTTCATTATCTTTGAGAGGTCTAACGCTCTCAGTGGTTACCCTCTTGTTGTTAATGTAGTTGCACAATATTTGTGGAGTATCTTTAACCTTCTCTGCCCATTCTATCTCATATCACCTCTTGCTTTCCTGATTTCTCTCGAAATAATGCTCCACACTCTTTTTATTGACTAAGAGATTAAACTGAATAAAGTTGTCTATATCTAAAGTAAGTTTTTTCTTTGAATAACTTACAATAACTGTAGTAGTCCATTGTTCCTTAATCTTCCCTTCACTTTAACAGGAACATAATGCCTCTCAACCCCCGTCGTCACTCTGTTGAACGCCTCCCACTTGTCAGACATCGTTTTACCCGCTGAGAGTCTACTCCAATCAAGCTTGATAAGTCCTTGTTCCATGCCATTAAATTTAATGTACTCCAATTAAAAAAAATCATTAAGTAAAGGCTTATTCTTTTCCATAACCATTATGAAACTACTAGAATTATGATGGCAATGCCCAAAACTTTCCCTCACGTTTACTTCAGTCACTTGCCCTGCCTAATGCACAAAAAAAGGCCTAGTTTTGCTCCTTCTCTGTTAGAATCATCCGGATATTGATGAAGAAAATTTTCGTGAACATATTTGACAAATCCTTCACCATCCAACCCTTTAACGCTCTGGTAGCCCCAATCAATTTTAAGAAACTTAAAATCCCCCATTATTACAACCTTATTAAGCTTACATATATCCGAGATCTCCCTACATGTTTGTTTCTCAATTTCTTTCTAACTGATGGACAGCATATGGTACAATACAATCAACATGTTCTTCCCTTTCTTATTTTTAATTTCGAACAATATATTTTCATTGGACGGTTTTTCACAAAAGTGCATTTAGTGCTATCTGTTCAAAGTGAATTTTATTTTCTTATTTTTAAAACTACCTGCATATTTTAACTGGATAATTTTTCAGAAATATCTTCTCCAGTTCCAGCAATAATTTATTCCTTAATCAAAAATGGCAGACTGGCCCCTTCCTGCCCTCTGCATGTTTGTTTCCATCCTTTCTATGACACTTAACAGTTGGAACATTGAATTACTAGTCTTGAACATCTCTCAGGCGAAAGTGAGGACTGCAGATGCTGGAAGTTAGAGTCGAGAGTGTGGTGCTGGAAAAGGGCAGCAGGTCAGGTAGCATCCAAGGAGCAGGAAAATCGACATTTCAAGCAAAAGCCCTTCATCAGCCCATTCCTGATCAAGGGCTTTTGCCCAAAACATTGTTTGTTCTGCTTCTCACATGCTGCCTGACCTGCTGTGGTTTCCCTGCACTACATTTCCAAATGGAACATCTCTCAACCAATGTTCTGTAAGAACATTACCTGAGTTCATTAGCCTCCCTGTAAGACCTCTCACATTGAAATAAATACAATTTCATGCCTCAGAATTACGATATACTTTTGCTCTCTCGATTTCAGTTTCTTATTGAGGTGCTCTCTTCTCATTCATAAACTTCTCCATCCATCCTACCATTTATAATTCTACTTGGAATATCCCCCTTGTCAACTTTATCAACATAAAGTCTCCCTACATAGAAGAAGCAAATCTCCCTGCTAAGATGTTGGCTGCTTTCCAGTTTAGATAGGACCAATCCTTTCTGAACAGGTCATTTCTTTTCTAAAATAGATTCCACTTTCCCAAAAATCAAAACCCCTCAACAACACAGTAGCTCTTCAGCCGTTGTTTCATCTCCATTAACCTTTTGTTCCTTCCCAGTTGGGTTTGGCATTGGGAGTAAACTAGAAAGTATTGTTTTAAAGGTTTTATTTTTAATACTCTACATCACCTCTTAAGTTCACTCTGTACTACTTTAACCTTTCCCTAAAAATATCATTCCTGCCAATATCTACAATAATGTTTCTCTACTCAATCTCACCTTTAACAACGCGCTTGAAATGTTTCTAGACGTTCTTAATCTTAACACAGGGGAATCAACAAATCCACCTGAATTCCCGATTGCTGCCACAGAATCTTCTGTTAATGCCCCTGATAGAAAAGTCCACTGAAGCAATAATTCTAACAAATATTCTCAATCGCTGCTGAACATAAGAATTATTCCAAGTGTCCAGTAATTGATTGCTCTTCCATTTTCCTCAGAGAGACAATCCCCTTCATCTGTTCAAATCGCTGAAAATCATATTGATAGAGGAATAGCCACCAGAGAATTTTAAACTATTTTCTTATCTTTCCTGAGAGCCACACATCTATATGACTGATATGCTGGATAATATTTTTTCTAAATCTTCCAGCCATCCTCTCTGTGCCTTATATGTGACCTTAATAATATTATGCCTAAAAGCAGAAGTTTTGACAACACCTTTTGTTACCTTTCATTACCTACAGGCAATAATGTTAAAATTGAAAAAAATATATACATATACGAATGAAACGTAGAAACATTAAACAAAATCAACGATTTAGCTAATTAAATTAATAAAAATATTCCTCTTCAATAAAGTCGGAAAAGAAAATGGTCTTCTCCAGAGCTGAAAATGTGTAGGATTCTCCAGAAGGAAGGTACACCTCCTTATTTTAAGTAATTAATTTTACGAAACAAAATAAAACTTCTGCAGTGTAATAAAAGAAACATTTTCAAACAAAAATAGACATTTCGTTTTTTTGTAAACCACCCTTAGAAAACTTTTAAAAATAAGTTCGTTTGAAAGCAAATCGTGAGTTTTTTGCTGTTTTGTTTGTTTTGAATGTTAATAAAACAAAATAGAAATAATTATGTCAAATTAATAAATTATAATAACAACTGCAAGAAGACTATATTAAATATTTAATTGCCTCCATTCCCAGGAGCAACTAGAAGATCCACGATGCTCTAAGAACATTTTTGAAAATGTTTTTACAATATGAAGAAAAGTGGGCAGATGATTTAATAATTTGTTTCCAGTTCAAGGTGGACTTGACGATATAGAGTCATAGAGTCATAGAGATGTACAGCATGGAAACAGACCCTTCAGTCCAACCTATCCATGCCGACCAGATATCCCAACCCAATCTACTCCCACTGCCCGCACCCGGCCCACATCCCTTCAAACCCTTCCTGTTCATATACCCATCCAAATGCCTCTTAAATGTTGCAATTGTACCAGCATCCACCACTTCCTCTGGCAGTTCATTCCATACACGTACCACCCTCTGCGTGAAAATGTTGCCCCTGAGGTCTCTTTTATATCTTTCCCCTCTCACTCTAAACCTATGGACTCTAGTTCTGGACTCCCCGACCCCAGGGAAAAAAATTTGCCTATTTATCCTATCCAGGCCTCTCATAATTTTGTAAACCTCTACAAGGTCACCCCTCAGCCTTCGACGCTCCAGGGAAAACAGGCCCAGCCTGTTAAGCCTCTCCCTGTAGCTCAGATCCTCCAACCCTGGAAACATTCTTGGAAATCTTTTCTGAAACCTTTCAAGTTTCACAACATCTTTTCGATAGGTTTGATCTCCTGCTGTAAGTCTATATATATAGAATTTCGTTGAATTTTTATCCTCATCAGTCCAACTCTTTCAAACAAAATTATGAATCTGTCTCTATCGTAGAGACGGAAACTTCCTTCAGCTCTGACTACTGCATGGAATGACACAAAGAATATTATCCAGGTCCACGGGGAACACAAATGGTGCAGTGAAAGCCATCTAAACCTAATCCAATACTAATTGCGTACGAGCTTAATTAATAAATCATACAGAGGAGCATTGTATAAAAGTCGAATTCAGCTCCATGTCCAAAACAAAATTTGTGACTCCCTCGTAAAAAAAGAACTCAACTGCATCACACTGTAAATTCACCAAAATAGGAAAAACACGTGAATGGAATTCTCAATGCTTTCCCTGTGAATAACATCTGAAGAACAGGAGAAAATCAACGCTTCGTTGCGAACTTCATAAACGACGATGTTTAGAATGGGAGATATGGAGTTTGGAGGGAATGATAAATAATTTCTTGGATGACAGAAAGATGAGCTGGTGGTTCCCAGTTAGGAGGAACGTGTGAGGGTACAGGATGATATAAACTGGTTGTTCAGGTGGACAGATCAATCGCTAATGAAATTTAGCACTGATACCTTTCAGAATTAAAAAAGACAAGAGTGCCCTCAAACCGAAGAGAGGCTGGATTTGCTTGATTTTACTTTTAAGCAAAGAAGGCTGAGACGTGCTCCTGATGGAGGTGTTTAACAACATGAGGGGTCTAGACAAGGAAAACAAAGAGGAGCTCCTCCCCTTCCTCGAAGGCTCTATAATAAGGAAATAATTCATTGAACTAAATTCATTGAAATAATACACTGTTTTTCCAGTCAACTCGTCATTGTGCTCAAAGACAGGCACATTTTCCTAATATGATCCAAAGACCAATATTTGCCCGTTCCTTCACATGCCAAGACCTATATAAAGACTTAAAAGGGACTTACCTCGGGAGTTGGACCTCCATTAGTGGAGGTGCGAGGGAGGAGTGAACGTCTTCTGGGAAGTCATATATTTGTGTGGTTGCACTCCCCGAAACACTACTCGGTTAGTGTCTCCCACCCATCCTCCTCCTCTAACCAAAACAAAACTTCTGTGCGCCAGATTGCTAAAGTAGCGAGTTTATTTTTTATTCCTTATTTTTCAACAGTCTCTTTGGGAATTGAGAATAGTGGGAATGGAGGTTAGTGCAGTTGAATGTTTCTCCTGCAGAATGTGGGAAGTAAGGGTCACTGCTAGTGTCCCTGCTGACTACATCTGTGGGAAGTGCACCCAACTCCAGCTCCTCGAAAACCGCGTTAGGGAACTGGAGCTAGAGCTGCATGAACTTTGAATCATTCGGGAGGCAGATGGAGTTATTGAGAGGAGTTACAGGGAAGTAGTCACTCCTCAGGTGCAAGAAAAAGTCAAAAAAGTTACTGCCAGGGGATGGAAAGGGAACCAGCAGGTAGTGCAGGGATCCACTGTGGCCATTCACCTCAACAATAAGTATACCATTTTGGATATTGTTGAGGGGCGAAAGACAGACCAGGGGAAAGCAGTGGGGCTCAGGGCTCTGGCACAGAGTCTGTCCCTGCTGCTCAGAAGGGAAGGGGTAAGGAGAGCAGAGCAGTAGTCATTGGGGACTCCATAGTTAGTGGGACCGATAAGCAGTTCTGTGGGGACGAGAGAGACTCACGGTTGGTGTGTTTCCTCTCTGGTGACAGGGTTCGTGCTGTCTCTGGTTGTGTTTTTGGGATCCATAAAGGGGAGGGGGAGCAGCCCCAAGTCGTGGTCCACATAGGCACCAACGACATAGGTAGGAAGCGAGATGGGGATTTAAGGCAGAAATTCAGGGAGCTAGGATGGAAGCTTAGTGCGAGGATGAACAGAGTTGTTATCTCTGGTTTGTTGCCCTGCAACGTGCTAGGCTGGTGAAGAAAAAGGAGAGAGAGGAATTGAACACATGGCTACAGGAATGGTGCGGGAGGGACGGTTTTGGATTCTTGGATAATTGAGGCTCTTTCTAGGGTAAGTGGGACCTCTACAAGCAGGATGGTCTTCATCTGAACCAGAGGGGTAGCAATATCCTGGGCGGGGGGGGGGGGGGGCGGGAATTCGCTAAGGCTATTCGGGTGGGTTTAAACTAATCCAGCAGGCGGATGGGAACCAAAATTGTATTTCGAGGATAGAAAAGGTTGAGAGTAGGGAGGTCCGTAATCAGGTTTCAGGGACGCAAGATGGCACCAGTAAGCAAGAAGTTGGTTTGAAGTGTGTCTACTTAAACGCCAGGAGCATCCGGAATAAAGTGGGTGAACTTGCAGCATGGGACTTCGATGTTGTGGTCATTTCGGAGACATGGTTCGAGCAGAGACAGGAACGGTTGTTGCACATTCCAGGATTTATATGTTTCAGTAAGAACAGAGAAGATGGTAAGAGAGGGGAGGTGTGGCATTGTTCGTCAAGGACAGAATTACAGTTGCAGAAAGGATGTTTGGGGAATCATCAACTGAGGTAGAATGGCTGAGATTAGAAACAGGAAAGGAGATGTCATCCTGTTGGGAGTTTTCTACAGGCCTCCGAATAGTTCCAGAGATGTAGAGGACCGGATAGTAAAGATGAATCTCGATAGGAATGGGAGAGACAGGGTAGTTGTCATGGGAGATTTCAACTTTCCAAATATTGACTGGGAACATTATAGTACGAGTCATATAGATGGGTCAGTTTTTGTCCAGTGTGTGCAGGAGGGCTTCTTGCCACTGTATGTCGACAGGTCTACAAGGGGCGAAGCCACATTACATTTGGTACTGGGTAATGAGCCTGGCCAGGTGTTAGAAAAGGAAGTAGGTGAGCATTTTGGTGATAGCAGCCACAATTCTGTTATGTTTACTTTAGTGATAGAAACGGATAGGTGTATACCACTGGGTCAGAGTTACATCTGGGAGAAAGGCAATTACGATACGATTCCGCAAGATTTAAGAATCATAGGACAGGGAAGAAAACTGCCGGGGATGTGCACATTGGAAAAGTGCAGCTTATTCAAGGAAAAGCTCCTGAGTGTCCGAGATAAGTATGTATCTGTCAGGCAGGAAAGAAGCTGTAGTGCGTGGGTTCCATGGTTTATGAAGGAAGTGGAATCTCTGGCCAAGAGGAAGAAGAAGGCTTATGTTAGGATGAGATGTGAAGGCTCAGTTAGGGCGCTTGAGGGTTACAAGGTAGCCAGGAAAGATCTAAAGAGAGAGAGCTCAGAAGAGCCAGGAGGAGACATGAGAAGTTGTTGGCGGACAGGATCAGGGTAAACCATTAGGCTTTTGATAGGTATTTAATGAATAAAAGAATGACAAGAGTAAGATGAGGGCCAATCAAGGATAGTAGTGGGAAGTTGTGCGTGGAGTCAGACGAGATAGGGGAAGCACTAAATGAATATTTTACGACAGAATTCACTCTAGCAAACGGCAATGTTGCCGAGGAGATTACTGAGATACAGGCTACTAGACTGGGTGGGATTGAGGTTCACAAGGAAGAGGTATTAGAAATCCTGCAGAGTGTAAAAATAGATAAATCCCCTGGTCCGGATGGGATTTATCCTAAGATGCTCTGGGATGCCAGGGAGGAGATTGCCGAGTATTTGGTATTGATCTTTAAATCGTCATTGTCTACAGGAATAGTGGCAGAAAACTCGAGGATAGCATCTGTGGTTCCCCTGTTCAAGAAGGGGAGTATACAACCTTGGTAATTATAGACCACTGAGCCTTACTTCAGTTGTTGGTAAAGAGTTGGAAAAAGTTATATGATATTTGATTTGTAATCATCTGAAAAGAATAATTTGATTAGGACGAGTCAGCACGCTTTTGTGAAGGGTAGGTCGTGCCTCACAAACCATCTTTGAGAAGGTGACCAGACAGATAGATGAAAGCAAACAGGTTGATGTGGTGTATATGGATTTCATCAAGTCGTTCAATAAGGTTCCCCACAGTAGGCTATTGCACAAAATGTGGAGGACTGTGATTGTGGGAGATATAGCAGTTTGGATCAGTAATTGGCTTGCTAAAAGAAGACAGAGGGTGGTGGTTGATGGGAAATGTTCATCCTGGAGTCCAGTTACAAGTAGTGTACCGCAAGGGTTGGTGTTGGATCTACTGCTGTTCATCATTTATATAAACGACCTGAACGAGGGCGTAGAAGGGTGGATTAGTCAATTTACAGATGACACTAAGGTCAGTGGCGTTGTGGATAGTGACGAAGGACGTTGTAGCTTACAGAGAGACACAGATAAGCTGCAGAACTGGGGAGAGAGGTGGCAAATGGAGTTTAATGTGAACAAGCGTGAGGTACACCACCTTGCTTCGAATAAACGGAATGCAAAGTAATGGACTAATGGTAAGATTCTTGGTCGTATAGATGAGAAGAGAGATCTCAGTGTCCAGGTACACAGATACTTGAAAGTTTCCACCTAGGTTGAAGGGATTGTTAAGAAGGCATCGTGTTTCAGCTTTTATTACTTGAGGGATCGAGTTCCGGAACCATGAAGTTATATGACAACTGTACAAAACTCTGGTGCGGCCACACTTGGAGTATTGTGTACAATACTGGTCACCGCGTTATAAGAAGGATGTGGAAGCTTTGGAAAGGGTGCAGAGGAGATTTACTAGGATGTTGCCTGATATGGAATGTTGGTCTTACGAGGAAAGTCTGAGGGATATGAGGCTGTTTTCATTGGAGAGAAGAAGGTTCAAAATTCAAGTAATAGAGACATATAAAATAATCATAGGGTTAGATAGGGTTGACAGAGAGAGACTTTTTCCAAGTATGATGACGGCGAGCACGAGGGGGCATAGCTAGAAATTGAGGGGTGATACATATAGGAGAGATGTCAGAGGTAGTTTCTTTACATAGAGAGTCGTAAGGTTATGGAATGCTTTGCCTCCAACGGTAGTAGATTCGCCAACTTGAAATACATTTAAGTCGTCATTGGACAAGCATATTTACGTACGTGGAATAGTGTAGGGCTTCAGGTTGGTACGACAGGTCAATGCAACATTGAGGGCCGAAGGGCCTGTACTGCGCTCTAATGTTCTATGTTCTATGACTTATATCCGCTTCACATCTTCCTTTTCTAACAATTCAATGTTTGTATTCTCCCACAATACCTTCAACACATTTTTAATAAGATATAGATTATAGACACTTCCTAACATAATTGATAACATAATATTTTTACTCAATATCTAACATATAAATTTGCAACAATGCTGAAGTGTTTTGTTGCCCCATCACCCAGGTCCAGCCGGCAGTTGCAGCAAGTATTCATTAAATCTCAAAAGAATTCCAAGTCTTTACTTCTGATCTAAATGGTCATTTGTCCCTTTATTATGAAATGGGCATATTAATTACGGACTGTCTGTCTGACTGTAACATTTTGATGTGGATAACTCCAGGCAATTAAACATCAGGAGGTAAGAACAGGGATAGGCCATCTGGTTGCCAGGCCTGCTGTGGGAATCAACAAGGCCTGACTGTGGTTTATTCTCCACATTACTGCCTTGTTCTGGACACACAGAGCAACCTGCAGCTCCATTTCTCAAACACTAAGGTGTGCCAGAAACACAGACAAGTGCAGTAGAGTGAGAAAAAAAAAACTTATATTCCAGTTGAGGAAAATGCATTTTAAAGATAAACAAAGGGAGAGAAAGAGAGAGAGAGAAGTAACAGAAAGCAAGACAGAAGACAGAGAGCGAGAAAAAAAAAGAGAGAAGGGGGAGGGTCTTAGCTGACCAAAGAGAGAGAGAATTTGAACTTGAGAAGTTGCGATTGAGTCAGCGTAAGTCACATTAAAAAGATGGAGATTAAAAGAGACGGTAGTGTTGTAAGCAACTATGTCAGTACTCTGCAACATTTTAATGAGAAAGATGTTGAAACCTTGTTTATCTCATTTGAAGAATTGGCTAGGCATTTGGAGTGGTCTAAGGGTTTATGGATAATGCTATTTCGGATTAAACTGGTTGGCAGGGCGAGTGAGATATTTTCTCCGCTGTCAGATGAGGGGTCACGAGACGTCAAACAAGGTAATTTAAGTGCTCACGAATGGGTGCCAGAATCATATAGTCAGCAGGACAGAATCATAAAGAAGTAATCAGGTCAGTCTTATTTTGAATTTGAAATAATTAAACTCAGGTTTTTTTGACAGATGTGTGCTTGCTTTAAAGATAGAATTGACCTATGAGGCTCTAATGGCGATTGTTCTGCTGAAGGATTTGAAAAATTCACTTACAGAGATGATAAGAATTCACGTGGAGGAACAGAAAGTTCAGAAATATAGGGCAGAAGAATTAGCAGATGAATACATGTTGCTGCGTACGACAAGCTTCCAGCCAGAATTTCGTCCTGTCAAGGATCGAATTTGGGAGAAATGGAGATGCTACATTATGAAAGAAACAGAAGAGAATAGGAGTTTAGCACAGGTTAAAGACGATTCCCAAGAGGATGTAGAGGAGGTGAAAGGCCTTAGGTGCTTTCACTGCATTAGAGTGGGACACAGAAAGTTACAGTTCTGGTGGTTTTAGAAATGCCCTGGGAAAAGACGTTTCACTGCCATTAGGTGGGATACATAAGGTAACAGTGCAATTTGTTAAGAAAGGCACTATGGGAGAAGATGCGGTAAAAGAAACTAAGCCAGTGGCATTAGTAAGTGTATTAAAGGAAGGCCCAACAAAAGCCGAGGAGCTCCACGATAGTGCACAGCCTAGGCAGAGGCTGGGAATGGAGTTCTTACCTGATGTCCATAAAGAATTCACATCTCTGAGTAAAGTTTACTCAGAAACAACAGGAGGAGAAGAAGTTATAATTTTGAGAGATGCAGGATCTAACCAGTTTCTAATAGTAAAAGATGAGCAAATTTGCAGTCTTTCTGAGCTGTTACCCGAGACTGTCATAATTTGTCGGGTAGATGGACAGAAATTTAGCTTTCCTCTACATAAGATCAGGTCGGAGTGCCTACTCAAGTCTGGGGAAGTAACCGTGGGAGTGACTGACAGAGTGTCATTTCTAGGAATCCAGTTTATTCTCGGGAATGATTGAGCAGGGTCCATGTTGGAAGCGACACTCTTGTTTTGTAGAAGAAGACATCTCATGTTGTGTTGTGACCAAGAAACTGAGGAGTTAAAGCAGAAATATCCTAGTGTTTTCCCATACTGTCCAGTAACCAGATCCCACTATCATAAGTCACAGCATGAAACACAAACTAAAGACAAAGATGAAGGAGTTAAGGTTCAGTTAGCTGATACTTTGTTTGACGTAATATCGCAGGGAAAACCTGAACAGACGGAGGTGTTTAGTCCTGAAAGGCGAAGCAATTTGCAAAAAACAGGCAAGATGATAAAAGATATATACGTGGATGTGTACTCTGAAAGAGAGGCAGAGATATTCCTGAGGGTTATTATCAGAAATATAGAATTCTAAGATGGAAATGGAGACTACGGCAGGTTAGTGCAGAGGAGAATGTGCTGAAATGCACCAGATTGTGTTGCCCGTAGCATAGAGACAAGCAGTGTTGTGCGTAGCACGTGAACTACCTGTGGGAGGTCACCGAGTGGTACGAAAGACTCAGGCTAAGGAACAAAAACATTTTTATTGACCTGGAATGCACATAGATGTGGTTACATTTTGTCATATGTGTCATACATGCCAAATAATAGGTAGGCCACAGGCAGTAATGAAAGTAGCACCTCTGTTGCCAATTCCCATATTCGAAGACCCCTTTATGTGGCTTATAAATGGGCGTGCCATCCTGAAAAGTAGTGGAGAGAAAGAATTGGACAAACAGGTGTTAGTTACTGCCCTACAGAGTGAGGAATCAATTCCACACATTGTGAATTTTGATGTGCTTCAAAATATGTTAAAAAATATTGAGGTCCTTAAGCAGTCAGATCGGTTAGTAAACTATCTGTCTCGGAAGCATAGTATGCAGTTGAAAATTTTGCTATTGCAATATGTGGATAGATGTAAGTATCATATGGGGAGAGCTAATGTCATTGTACCTGAAGTCGAAGTATGAAATACTATTCCGATAAAATAACACCACTATCGGCCTAATCCTCTCAAAGCCAGACAGGTCCAGAAGGAGGTGGAGGCAATTCTCAATGAGGACGTCATCGAACTAACCCAGAGCGAGTGGAGCTCTCCAATCAACTTCTTTCCGGAACTGGATGGGACTCAATGATTTTGCTTTAATTATTAGAAGGTCAATATTGTTACAAAATCAGACTTATATCTAATACTGACATTGGAGGACTGTACCGAGAAAGTGGGACAAGTCAGTTACATCACCAAGTTGGACATAATGCTAGTTAATGGCAAGTAACTTTATCAGAGACAGTTTCTGAATTTTAACTCCAAATGGACTATATCAATTGAAAGTGATGTCATTTGGGATGAAGAACACATCCAGCACATTCCGAAGACTCATGAACAGAGTTGTGACCTGGTTAATAAACTGTGCAGTACACTTGGACGATGTAGTGGTCTTTAGTAAGTCCTGGAAAGATCACTTTGTACTGTTGGCATAGCTCTTTGAATGAATACGAGAAACAAAACTGGTGGAAAAGTTAAACAAAACTGAAATCGCAAAAGCAGGCGTGATTTTCTTGGAACAAAATACCGGTCATGGAAGGTTGACCCCATGAAACGCAAAGACAAAAGCTTCCAAGGAATTTCCACGACCAACCTCGAATAAAAAGGTGCTTCGCTCCTGAGGTGTCAGTGGATTCTACCGGAAGTTTGTTCCAAACGTCAGCAGTGTAGTGGCACCGTTAACCGACTTGCTGAAGAAGAACACAAAGTTTTGTTGGACAGAACAATGCCAGGAGGCATTCGACCATTAAAAAGAAATATTTACCAACAAACCAGTTTCAGCTACACCAAACATTTTGAAAGTTTTCAAAGTTGCCATCGACTATATACTGCTACAGGATGATGAGATGGGATTGCACTTTTCAAAGAAACTCGTCATCCACCAGAGAAAATATTCCACGATTGAGAAAGAACTATTGAGTTTGGTACTAGCCTTACGACACTTTAATGTGTATTCACAAACAGCATGTTGGAGACGGTTGTGCATGTGGCTACCAGTCTGCATATACTCTTGAACGCTTTCAAGACTATTTCCTTGGAGTCTGATGTTACAAACTTTTAATTTAAAAATTGTACATACAGTGTGTCGTTGGAGTGTAATTGCAGATGCGTTCTCAATATTTAACTGATAAAGTTTAAAGTTTATCCAATGTTAAATATAGGTATATGGGAAGATGTTAAGGTGAACTTAGATTTTAAGTTACCTGTATGTTATGGTAATGTGTTGAAATAATAGAAAAACAAATGAGACCGTTTTTTCATTATGATTGTTCGTTTTTGAGAGGGTAGTTGTTATGAACGTGTAAAGTATACTGTACCTGTAAGAGAGTTGAAGGATTTACAAGCTCAATGAGTTCTGGAAAATTTACAATGTAACATTTGGTCCAGCAGCTGGCAGTACCTGGGATGCGATGAGACAACAATAAAATCAAGTTCGATCAATCAGTTTAAATTATGTTTCAAGAAACTAAACTTCACTCGAGTTTGAATTTTGCATTTTGACAATATTAAAAAAAGAACAAAATGACCTGCTCCTTTGGGGTATAAAGCAAAAGAAAATGAAAAGTTGGGGAAGAAATGCCACGCCACCACCATCTGCAGACTGTCCGGGGAATAGCTCTCCGAAATTTACCTTTATTTATCAATGACCTGTGAAGCAGAAACTCTAAGGAGAAGAAAACAAGACAGAGGAAGATACAAAGAGAAGATTCAAATGCTGGGTGGTTCTGAAATTTGAATGTTTTGGTATATCTTAATGGGGGGGGAGGTGTGGGGGGGGGGGGGGGGGGGGGGTGTGATCGGACCAGTATTGTAGAAGAGAAAGTAAATGATAGGTCAGAGAAAGGAGTTGCAAATGGATGTTACTTAACTATTCTCTCGTAGATTTTTTTTTCAAGTTGTTAATTTTTACTTTAAATAGTGACTTTTAGGACAGTTCTTGGCCTTCCGAATTTTTAAATTACAGCACAGATTAAATCTTTACTGTGATGCAAGTTTAAATTAGAGCGGGGTTTGGGGGTTTGTGGGGGCAGGAGGCGTTTACCTCGTGTTGTAACACAGTAACTCTGATTTCTCTGCACACATGCTAGCAGTTCTGCTGAGCATTATCAGCACATTTCTGTCTTAGTTTCTGGCTTACCCAATGTCCAGTTCTGTTGAATTTCTTTTGTGTATCATTGGCAGCCACAATTGAGGTCCTGGAGGACAGGAAGCCAGCAAATGTTGTTACATTACGCGCAGCAAAGCTGCAAGGATATCCCAGGGAAATACAGACCAGTGACTTTGATGTCATGGGTGGGTAAGTGTTCGTAGGAGATTCTGAGAGGCAGGATTTACAAGCATTTGAGAGGCAAGGACTGATTACAGATATTTATCACGGCTTTGTGTCTGGGAATCCATCTCTCACAAACGGTATTTGAGTTTTTGAAGAGGTGATTGTGAAGATAGATTAAGGTAAAATCGCAAACGTTGTCTTTGTGGACCTTAGTAAGTCCAACAAGGTTTCACATGGTAGCCTCGTTAATAAGGTTACATCAAGGGTATCAGGGAGAGCTATCCAATTTGAAACAAAATTGTCTTGACACTAGGTAGTAAATGGTGATGGGAGAGATGTGTTGTTCAAATTGGAGGACTGTGACTAATGGTGTGCCACAAGGACCAGCCTGCTGCTGTTCATTGTTATTGTAAATGGTTCGGATGAGAATATAGGAAACACGGATTGTAAGTTCGTAGACAAAATCCCCAAAATCGGTGTTAATAGTGGACAGTGAAGAAGGTTATCTTAGAGAACAATGAGATCATGGTCAACTGTGAAAGTGTGCTGAGGATTGGCAGGCAGAGCATCATGCAGATAAATGTAAGGTGTTGCATTTTCTTAGACAAATTAGGGCAGGATTTATACAGGTGTTAGTAGGACATTCTGATGTGTATTCGAACAGAGAGACCCAGTATGTATATACATAGTTCCTTGAAAGTGGAGTCGCAGGTAGACAGGGCGGTGAAGAAGGCATTAGGTTTGCTTCCCTTCATTAGTCAGAGCATTGACTATTGGAATTGGAACATCATGATATGGCTGTATAAGAGAATGTTAAGGCCATATTTGGAGTACTGAGTACAATTCTTGTCGTCCTGCTACACGAAGGATGCTATAACCTGGAAAGGGGGCAAAGGTATTTAAAATGACGTGACGGAGTCAGGAGGTTTTGAGACATATGGAGAGGCAGGGATTTTGTTCCTTTTTTATAGGAGGCTGAGTGGTGGCTTCTATAAAATCATGAGTAACATGAATAGGATAAATAGACAAGACCTTTTCCCCAGGGTGGTGGTGACCACATCCAGAGAGGATAAGTTTAACGTGAGAGGAAATACATTTAAAATAGATCTAAGGGCAGCTATTTCTCACAGAGGGTGGTGTTTATGTAGAAAGCTGTCAGAGCAAGTGGTATTGGTGAGTGCAATTACAACAATTGAAAGACAATCTGATGTGTACATGAATAGGAAAGGTTTGGCTAAAAGCAGGAAATAGAACTAATTCAGTTGAGGACACCTGGTGAGCATGGATGAGTTTGGCCGACGGGTCTGTTTGCATATTGTATGATTCTAAGTGTCTATGACTTGCAAACTCCTCTTTCTGCACTAATTCCTCGTTGCACGCAATTCATTTCAAAGTCAAAACTCCTCTGTAAATACTTTCGATGATGTAATTCTGAACTTGCTTAAATACAGAATTCCTGAAATTGATGTGGTGCTGTAGACCACAGCAGCAGCAGCAACGCAGAACCAGCATCATATTCAAGCACCTTTGACCGGGATAATCTCTCAGTCTATCACTTTCACTAAGCTGACAACTCTGACATTTCTCAGGCAAAGTGGAAAATTACTCAGCTGTGTCCAGTTCCCAAAGAGAGGAATAGTTACAATCGGAGTGTTGCTGTTCTGTGGACACAGCTGTGGGCCTCCTTCTTCAGAGACTGCAATTTCCCTTCCCATGTTGTTAAAGATGCCCTCCAAAGCATCTCGTTCACATCCTGCACTCCACGCTCAGACTCCACCCCTCCAACCGTAACAAGGACAGAACCCCAATTGTGCTCACCTTCCATCCTATCAAACTTCGCATAAACCAAATCATCCGCCGACGTTTCCACCACCTTAAAACGGACCCCACCACCGGGGATATATTTTCCTCCCCACCCCGTTCCGCCTTCCGCAAAGACCGTTCACTCCATGACTACCTGGTCAGGTCCACACCCACCAAGAACCCACCAGCCCGTCCTGGCACCTTCCCCTGCCACCACACGAATTGCAAAACCTGTGCCCACACCTCCTCCATCACCTCCATCCAAGGCCCTATAGGAGTCTCCCACATCCAAAGGTTTACCTGAACATCCACCAATATCATTTAGTATATCCTTTGCTCCCGATGCGATCTCCTCTACATTGGGGAGACTGGACGTCTCCTAGTAGAGCACATTAGGGAACATCTCTGGGATACCTGCACCAATCAACCACACCGCCCTGTGGCCCAACATTTCAACTCCCCTCCCACTCTGCCGAGGACATGTAGGTCCTGGGCCTCCTTCACCGCCGCTCACTCACCACCCGATGCCTGGAGGAAGCACGACTCATCTTCTGCCTCGGAACACTTCAACCCCAGGGCATCAATATTGACTTCACCAGTTTCCTCATTTCCCCCCCAACTCACCTCAGTTCTCAGCTTCCAGCTCAGCACTGTCCCCATGACGTGTCCTACCTGCCTACCTCTCATTCCACCCATCCACTCCACCCTCCTCTCTGACCTATCACCTTCATTCCCATCCCCATCCACCCATTAGATTCTTTGCTACTTTCCTCCACCCTCCTCCCCAATCGATTACCTTCATCCCCAACCCCATTCACCTATTGTACTCTATGCTACTTTCTCCCTACCCCACCCTCCGGTCATTTATCTCTCCACCCTTCAGGAACTCTGTCTGCATTCCTGATGAGGGCTTTCACCCGAAACGTCGATTGTCCTACTCCTAGGATTCTGCCTGAACTGCAGTGCTATTCTGAAATGGTCTCTAAAATAGACAAATATAATCAAACTGCTCCGAGTTTTGGAAGGAGAGAACCGACAGAAAACTCGGTATCAGAAAAGGGAAAGGGAAACACAGTTCTGTTGCCATTGTAGAGATCTCCTGCTTAACATCTGAGAGCCTGTAACAGCTGTACTCCAGCTGGCTCCTGATCCCTTTAGTGTCAAGAAATCCTTATTTATTTTTAGTATCCTGGCTTCCGCAACCTTATGTGGGAGAGAATTCCCCAGGTTCACCAGTCTCTGACATTTATTCACACCTCAATGCAGAGTGACCTGCCTGTGCCTAATACTGTCCGTTCCTGTTTTAGACATCCCAGCCAGTGGAATTAGCATCCCTGCTTCCAATCTGTCTCACCCTGTCTGGGGTTTTTTGTTTGTATTTCATTGATATTTCCACTCGTTTTCCTAAAGCTCTTGGAATACAGGCCCAGTCCAATCAACCCAAACTCTGCTGCCACAACAAGCCTGTGATCCTCGAGATCAGTCTGGTCATCCTTCACTGTTCTCCCTCAATGTCAGGGTTGTCCTTTATTAGGTACGGAAACCAAAACTGCCCACAATACTGCACAATGTTCGAGATAAGGTCTCACCGAGGCCCCGTACAGTTGTAGTAAGACACCCTTATTCTTGGACTCAAATCCCCTGAGATGAAGGTCAACACAGCATTTGTCTTTCTATAAGCTTTCTTTCCTGCAATAATGCTGTCAGTGACTGCTGTACAAGGAGATCCAGGTCCTTTTCAATATTACAGCTACCTGTTCACTGGTCAGCGTGCCAATGCCATTCCCAGAATTGATTTCTGGCGTCAGACTCACTGCCTTGCATGGACCTCGGAGGTTTCCACAGAGGAAACAAAATCAGAACATAAATCCCTTTAAAGATCAACATGTTTCAAATAATCCCTTTTCAAATGATAGGTTGCTGTTCTATTGTTCCCACTAAAGTACACACCGTCACATCCACCCCCATTCCTCTCCATCTGCCACGTTTTTGCTCGTTCACTCCACTTGTCTCAATCACCTTGGAGCTTTTTACATTCACCTCAGCCATTCACAACCTGACCTCATTTAGTGCTTGCAGTAGACTTGGGAGTATTGCATTTGATTCCCTCTATTAAATGTTTGACATGCATTGGGAATAGCTGAGGCCCAAGCATCGATCCCTGCGACAAGCCATGATCCTTTCACATCAAAACGTATTGTTTTATTTCTGTTCACTGTTTCCTGTCAGCTCTCTTATTATAAAACATGTTCATATTTTAGCCCCAGTCCTGTCACATTTGGCTTTGCACACTAGGCCACAGTCTGTACAAAGATCCTTCAAAAAATTCAAATGTTTTGCATCCATTGCTTCTCCATATATATCAAACAGTCAGTTGATCAAATATGATTCCTGTTTCATGTTGACACATTACATATGAACTCGGAGCATTAATAAGATCATGGCTGATCATTTCATGGCCTCAGCTCCACTTACCCGCCCGCTCACCGTAATCCTTTGTTCCTTTACTAGTCAAAAGCAATCTATCTGACATTTAAAGACAATCAATGATAAAGCCTCAACTATTTCACTGGGCAGGGAATTCCAGCGATTCACACCTTCTTGGTCAAGAAGTTCCTTCTCAATTCAGTCCTCAATCTGCTCCACATAATTTTATGACTTTGCTGTCTTGTCCTAGTTTCACCTGCTAATGGAAACATCCTCTCCATTTCTATCGTATCGATTCCCTTCTTAGTCACATATGTTTCTATGAGATCTCGTCTCATTATTTCATATCCCAATCGATATATAATTCCAGTCCACTCAGTCTCTCCTCATAAATCAACTGCCTCAACTCCGGAACCAACTGAGTGAACCTCCTCTGCATCCATTATCGTGCCAGCTCATCCTTTCTCAAGTAGGGAGCCCAAAACTGCACACAGTATTGCAGGTGTGGACTCATCAGCACCCTGTACAGATGCAACATAACCTCCCCGTGTTTAAACCCAATCCCTTTAACAATGAAGGACACAATTCCATTCTCCTTGATAAGTATTTGTTGCAACTGCAGACCAACTTCTGCGATTTATGCACAAGGACACCCAGGTCCTTCTGCACAGACGCATGCTGCGTTTTTTTACTATGTAAATAATAGTCTTTTTTACTCGTATTCCTACCAAAATGGATGACTTTACATTACTTATAATTGTACTCCATCTGCCAGACATTTGCCCACTCACTTAAACTATTTATGCCCCGTTGTAAAGTTTTTCAGTCCTCTGCACACTTTGCTCTGCCACTCACTTTAATATCATCTGTAATCATTGAGACACTACAGTGGTCCACAACTCCAAATCGTCCATGTAAGCTGTAAATAATTGCGTTCCCAGCACTGATCACAGCGGCACATCACAACCAGAAAAACACTCATTTATACCCACTCGTAGCTTCCTGATAGTTAACCAATACTCTATGCATGTTAATGCATTACCTGTTACGCCACGCACCATTACCTATTGCAGCAGCTTTTTTTTTTGCCGGCACTGTATCGAATGTCTTTAGTAAATCTCAGTACACCACATCTACTGAGACCCGTGGTCATAACGTATTCATAGATTCCCAGTAAATTAGTTAAGCATGATCTGCCTTTCATGAACTGATGCGGGGAGAATGTGCAAGCTCCACACAGTTGCCTGAGGCAGGAATTGATCCCAGGTCTCTGGTCCTATGAGGCAGCAGTGCAAATCACTATGCCATTATGCCACCATGCCACCCAAATTGAAGGCCTTCCTTATTTTATGAGACATCCATGGCAGATTACACTTTTTCCTGCAGTCCGTCCATTTCACTGTTGCTGAGCACTTGTAAAAATGCTTCAAAAGCCATCTACTGCGCATAAATGGTTCCATTGTTAAGTATTTGCTTTCAGTCAACTTCAGCCAACTCATCCCTCATCCTGTTGTTGTCTACTTTGTTTAAGCACAGGACCCTGGAATTGGACTTGACCTTCTCACCTTCCATCTGTATGCTAAATTCAACCATACTTTCAGTCCCAATAATTTCTCCCAAAGCATTTATTTATTCTTGACATTCTTTTACTCTCGAGACTGAGGCGTTCCAGTCTTGCTGGGAAGATTTGATTTGTTTGGTTTGTTTTCTTCTGTGAAGACTGAACTGAAGTAGTTGCTTCATAGTTCTGCTGTTGCCCTGTTCTCTGTTCTCCTTCCTCTCGGGTCAGACTGTAACGAAACTGCACACGTGTTCTCTAACATTTTCCATTGACAGTTCACCCTTATAATTCTTGATAATAGTCCCTTCAGAAACCCATCAATTCATGTCCACACCATACAATCACATGAGCACAGTTTTTGTACCAGCAGAAATATGGTACAGTCTACACTCGTCTTAATCTCCTACATGAGGCCTTTTGTCAGGAATGTTATGATACTTCAAAAGCTCATCCAAGTCCAATTTAGCTGTTATGTGGTTACCATGACAACTCCCCTCTCAGGAAGTACATTCCAGAACCCCACACACTCTGTGTGAAAAACAATCCTCAAATTCTCTCTAATCCTCAAACCCTTCAAAAGTCTGCGGTCTTGTTTCTCAGCCTCTGACTAAAAGGAACTGTTGTCTATCTATCCTGTCCATACCCCTTGTAATCTTATCCTTCTGAATCACATTCCCCATCAGGCTTTTCTTCTCCAAAGTAAACAACCCGAGTTTTTCCAGCTTCTCTCGATAATTGATATGCTCCATCCCAGGGAACATCCCAGTGGAACTTCTCTGCATCCCCTCCAGTACAATCACATCCTTCCTGGAGTATGGCTCCCAGAACTCAACACAATATTCTATCTTGGCCAAACCAAAGTCCTGTATAGCTCTAATAAGCTATGCCTCGATGAGTAAAGTCTATTTACGATTCCCAATGCTTCTCGGCCAGTCACATTCTGGGATGTGTGGAGAAGCACCCTGTGAGATTCGTAACGTACTGCCATTCATTGAGTACCCTCCTTTCTCGTTCCTTCCTCCAAAGTTCATCACCTGATATTTATCAGTGTTGCATTCCATCTGCCATTGATCTGTCCATCTGACCATTTCATCTTTATCTTCCTGTAACATAAGGGCTTCCCCCACACTGCCAACCACCCGGCCAATCTTTGAGTCAAAAATACACTTATTTATCACACTCTCCCTACCTCCACCACCTTCACATCTACATAATTTATGAATACCACAAATAAAAAGATTAAAAGCATTGATACCTGGTACACTAGGGGTTACCGATCTCCAGACACACAAACAGCCTTCTCCCACCACTCTCTTTCTCCTGCCTCTAAGACAATTTGAATGTCACTTACCAATTTACCCTAGATACCATGAGATTGAACTTTCTTTATCAGTTTCGCACGTGAGGCTTTGTCAAAGTTATTGCTGAAAAAGAAAACATATCAACGACCTCCTCTACAAAAAATCAATAATATTCCAGAGGACTGGAGAAATGCTAATGTTGCCCCCTTGTTTAAGAAGGATAGCGGGGATAATTCAGGTAATTATAGACCGGTGAACCTGACATCAGTGGTAGGGAAGCTGCTGGAGAAGATACTGAGGGACTTGAGTAAGGCATTTTATTAGGTTCCCCATGGTCGGCTGATGGAGAAGGTGAAGTCGCATGGGGTCTAGGGCGTTTTATCTAGATGGATAGAGAACGGGCTGGACAACAGGAGACAGAGAGTAGTAACGGAAATTGATTTCTTAGAATGGAGACCAATGCCCTGTGGTGTGCTGGGACCACTGTTTGTGATTGGAAGAAGGTATCGGTTGCCTGATTAACAAGTTTGCAGATGACACCAAGTATGGTGGAGCAGCAGATTGTGAAGGGGGCTGTCAGAGAGTACATAGATTGGAGAGATGGGCACATAAATGGCAGATGGAGTTCCATCTGTGCAAATGCGAGGTGATGCATTTTGGAACATCTAGTTCAAGAGCAAACTATACAGAAAACGGAAATATCCTGGGTAAAATTGACGTACAGCGAGGTCTGAGTGTTCAGTTCCATTGTTTCCTGAAGTTGGAAATGCAGGTCAGTAAAGTGGTCAAGGTGGCATACGGCATGCTTCCTTTCATTGGATTAGGTGTTGAGTACAAGCGTTGGCAGATCATGTTACAATTGGATAGGACTTTGGTTTGGCTGCATTTGGAATATTGCGGTCACCACATTACCAAAAGTATGTGGATGCTTTGAATAAAGTGCAGAGTAGATTCACCACGATGTTCCCTGGGATGGACGGTGCTGGTTATGAAGAAAGATTGAGTAGATTAAGACTATTTTCATCATAAAGATGACGGTTGACGGGGGATATGATTGAGGTCTACAAAATCCAGAGAGACATAGACAGGGTGGATAACAGGAAGAACTTTCTCGGATTTTAGAACTCAATTACAAGGGTACATGAGTTCAAAGTGAGAGGGGAAATGTTTAGGGCAGATATATGTGGGGAGTTGTTTAGGCAGAGGGTGGTGGCAGCCTGGAACGTATTACCAGCAGAGGTGGTAGGGGCAGGGATGATAGCATCATCTAAGATGTATCTGACAGATACATGAATGGGCAGGGAGCAGAGGGATACAGGCCCTTAGAAATTAGGTGGCAGGTTTAGAAAATACAAGGATTTGATTCGGCGCAGGCGAGGAGGGCCAATGTTTCTGTTCATGTGTTGGAATGTTCTTTGTTCTTTATCATTCATTCTACAAATAGTAAGTTTTCAACTCACTGTATGCTAGTATTAAATAACCTAAACAATTTATTTATTTGATATCTCATGTTAAATTGTTGTCATTTCTAAATTACAGTCACAGGGTCAAACAGATGTACAGCATGGAAACAAACCCTCCGGTCCAACTCGTCCATGCCGACCAGATATTCCAACCCAATCTAGACCCACCTGCCAGCACTCAGCCCACGTCCCTCCAAACTCTTTCTATTCATATAGGCATCCAGACGCCTTCAAAATGTTGCAATTGTAGTAACATCCACCACTTCCTCTGGCAGCTCATTTCATACACATACCACCATCTGTGTGAAAAAGGTGCCTCTTACGTCTCTTTTCTATTTTTCCATTCGCAATCTAAAACTATGCCTTCTTGTTCTGGACTCCACCACACCAAGGAAAATAAATTGTCTATTTCCCCATCCATGCAGCTCATGATTTTATAAATGTATATAAGTCTCCAACATTCCAGGGAAAACAGCCCCAGTCTATCCAACTTTCAGTTATATCTCAAACCCTCCAACCATGGCCACATGCTTGTAAATCTATTCAGAACCCTTTCATGTTTCACAACAAGCTACTGATAGGAAAGAGACCAGAATTGCCCACAATATTCAAAAAGTGGCCGAACAAATGTACTGCAACACAACCTCCCTACTCTTGTACTCAAGGCTCTGTCCAATAAAGGAAAGCATACCAAATGCCTTCTTCACTAACTTATCTACCTGTGGCTCCACTTTCAAAGAACAATGAACCTGCACCCCAAGGTGTCTTTATTCAGCAACACACCCATGGAGCTCACCATTTAGAGTATAACTCCTGCTAAGATTTGTTTTCCCAAAATGCAGCATCTCGCATTTATCTAAATTAAACTCCATCTGCCACTTCTCCGCCCATTGGCCCATCCGATCAGGATCCCGTTGTAATCTGAGGTAATCTTCTTCACTGTCCACTACACCCCCAATTTTGGTGTCATCAGCAAATTTACTAAGTATACCTCTTATACTCACATGCAAATCATTTATATAAATGACAAAGAGTAGTGAATCCAGCACTGGTCACATGCCTCCAATCTGAAAAACAACCCTCCACCACCACCCTATATCTTCTACCATTATACCGTTCTGCATCCAAATGGCTAGTTCTTCCTGTATTCTACGATATCTAACCTTGCTAACCAGTGTCCCACTGGGAACCTTATCGAACACCTTACTGGAGTCCATATAGATCACGGCCACCGCTCTGCCCTTATCAATCCTCTTTGTTACTTCTGCAAAAATCTCAATCAAGTTTGTGAGACATGATTTTCCACACACAAAGCCATGTTGACTCTCCCTAATCAGTCCTTGCCTTTCCAAATACATGTACGTCCTGTCCCTCAGGATTCCCTGTAACAACATGCCCTCCAGTGACGTCAGGCTCAATGGTCTATAGTTCCCTGGCTTGTCCTTAACACATTTCTTAAACAGTGGCACCATGTTCACCAACCTCCAATCTTCTGGCACCTCACCTGTGACTATCAATGGTAAACGTATCTTGGTGAGAGGCGAAGCAATCACTTCCCTAGCTTCCCACAGAATTCTAGTGTACACCTGATCAATCAGGTCATGGGGATTTATCCACTTTTAAGCGTTTCAAGACTTCCAGCACTTCCTCCTCTGTCATATGGACATTTTTCAAGATGTGACCATGTATTTCTTTGTATACCTACATCTCCCATGTCCTTCTCCTGAGTAAATAATGATAGAAAGTACTCTTTTAGTATCTCCCCATCTCCGGCGGCTCCACACAAAGGCTGCCTTGTTGATCTTTGAGGGCTCTATTCTCTCCCTCTTTATCAGTTTGTCCTCAATGTATTTGTAAACTCCTTTTGAATTCTCCATCATTCCATTTGGCAAAGCTATCTCATGTCCTCTTTTTGCCCTCCAGATTTCTCTCTTTAGTATACTCATACTGCCTTTATACTCTTCTAAGGATTCACTCGATCTGTCCTGCCTGTACCTGTCATATGCTTCCTTCTTTTTCTTAACCATACTCTCAATTTTTTTAGTCCTTCAGCACTCTGTATATCTACCAGCCTTTCCTTTCAGCCTAACAAGAATATACTCTCTCTGCTCTCTGGCTATCAGATTTCTTAAGGCTTTCCATTTTCCAGCCATCCCTTTACCTGTGAACAACTGCCTCCGATCAGTTTTTGAAACTTCTTGCCTCATACCGTCAAAAGTGGCCTTTCTCCAATTTAGAACTTCAACTTTTTGATCTAGTCTACCATGTTCCAAAATTATTTTAAAACGAATAGAATTGTTGGCAAATAACTGAAGCTCAAGCATTTCAAGTGAGAAATTAAATTGATTGGTGATATTTAAATGTTAAGAGTTAAAAGTATTTTTGATTGTTCAGTCATTGGTTCACTGAAGATGCAATCAGTCAGAGGTCAATCACTTTGCAAATGACAGAGCGACAATGTATGCATCTGAATACTGAGGTTCAATGTGCAATTGTGATCAGCAAAACAGTACGAAAATATGTTTTTTTTTGGTACAAAACAAAATGTGCATTCTTTACTTTGTATCATGAAAAGTCCTTCTGTGTTTATATTTTACTTCCATAAATATCGAATCCATTGTTTGCAGAGATGATGCAGATATTGTTCAGTTGAATAATTGTAGCTCATATCTTATTATTGCCCAATTCACAAACATGGCAAACTCCTGATTCTTGCTCAGGTCAGTAAACCCATCATTTTGCATCATGACCGACATTAAAAGTGGATTCCAAAAGGCCTGAATTCGGGTACAATGCTACTGGATCTCACAGCTGCTTGTATCACTCAGTGAGACACTGGCCTGCTCCTGAATCTGTCCAGAGAATTTCCAACCTGGATCAGGGCAGTCATTCAAACATTTCTTCACAGAAAATCATTTGGAATCCACTTTGGGCAGGAGAAACTAGGCAACAAGCTATCACTGCTGTCACTGCAGGTACAAATTAGATACCAATGACTGAACAGAAGCCAGGTGTTACAAATTCATCTTCAGTCAGAGCCTGGCCCAGGGAGCAGATTTATGGACATGGAGGTTCTGAATCGAACCACACAAGTTATCTGTGGTGATGACATCTGGCATGCTCCCAGGACACCATACACCTGCTCCTTAGACCAGACAAACATTTACACATTGATAGTTTTCTGCAGTGTCTTGTGTCTCACAATGACCCTCTGAAATTTTATCCAATAAATGTACCTTCACATTCGCCAGTATCAAAATAAAATTGCACCTGTCTGTGGATGGTCAGATATTAATATATGGGTCACCCAACAGAATGTATCGGAAGCAAGCAGGAGCAAACAGCAAGCCAAACATCACTTTAGTAACTGAACATGGTGGATTTTGTTTGATCTAGGGAACCGCACATATTGTGCTGACACTCAGGTGACAGTGGCCATACACACCATAACTGAAAGTCTTGGCCTAACTCCCCTCCCAGCATCCTGAACTCACACACCTCACTCCCTCACACATTCCCAAATTGATGAGAATCCACAAGTTGGATGAAACCTGGAACATAGAACAGTGCAGCATAGACAGAGCCCTTCAGCCCTCAATGTTTTGTCGGCCTTTTATCCTACTTTAAGATCAGACTAATCTACGTATCCTTCAATGTCCTCACTTCCGTGTGCCTATCCAATAGTCTTCTTAAATATTCCTCATGTAACTGACTCTAATACCGCTCTCACCACTCTCTGTGTAAAGAACCTGACATCTCCAATCATTTTAAAATTATTCCCCTTGTTGAAAAGACTTTGGCTTTCCAACCTTTGTCTCTCAACATCTTGTACACCTCTGTCATTCTTCTTCGCTCCAGGGAGAATAGCCCTAGCTCACTAAAATTTTCCTAGTAAGACGTGTCCTTCAGTCCAGGCAGCATCCTGATAAATCTCCTCTGCAGACTCTCTGAGGCTTCCACATGTTTCCTGTAATGAGGTAACCAGAACTGAACACAATATTCCAAGCATTGTTGAAATACAGATTTATAGACGTAAGCATTACTCTCGGTATTCTTAAACTTAATCCCCCTGATAACGAAAGACATCATACCATACACCTTCTTAACAATCCTGTCAGCTTGGGTGGCAACTTTGCGGGATCTATGGACATGGACCCCAATGTCCCTCTGTTCCTCTGTGCCTTTAACCCTATATTCGATATGCAAACGCAATATTCCAAAATAAATCACTTAACAATTTTTAAAGGTTGAACTCTGTCTGCCACTTATCAGTCCAGCTCTGCATCCTGTCAATGTCCTGTTGCAACCTACAACCGTCCTCCTCACTATCCACAACTCCATCAACCTTCATGTCATCAGCAAACATAACCCACCATTCTACTTCCTCATCAAAGTCATTGGTAACAATCACAAAGAGCACAGGCCCCAGAGCCAATCCCCGTGGAACACCACTGGTCACTGAGCTCCAGGCTGAATACTTTCCATCTGCTACCATCTTCTGTCTTCTACGGGCCAGCCAAGTCCATATCCAGACAGCCACATTTCTCTGCATTCTATGATTCCTTACCTTCTGAATGAGCCTACAATGGAGAACCTTAATAACACCTTTCTGAAATTCGTGTTCACCACCTCTACTGGTCGACCTTCATCAACGTGTTTTTTCACACCTTCAAAGAATTCAATCAGGTTTGTGAGGAATGGCCTGTTCCTCACAAAGCCATGCTGACCATCCTTAATCAAGCTATGGTTTTCTAAATAATTGTAAATCCTGTGTCTCAAAATTGTCTCCAATACTTTGCCTACCACTGATGTAAGACTGACTGTTCCATCATCCTTATTCCCTTCCCTGAACAAGGGAATAACATTTGCCACCCTCCAATCATCTGGTACTACTCCAGTGGACAGTGAAGACACAAAGATCATCACGAAAGGCACATCGATCTCGTTCATCACTTCCTGGAGTAACCTCGTGTATACCCCATCTTGCCCAGGGGATTTATCTATCCTTATGTTTATACTTCAATCAGTCTGTACTTCCCCTCAACTTGTCTACACTCTGTCCAACCAATTGATTTACTGTTTTCATTTTCAGGGCTATATGCAGTGCTTCCTTCCTTAGTAAGTACAGTTCCCAATGTCTAGCGAATCACTGAATAAAAAAAAATGCACCAATGCCTTCCTGATAAAGAGCACATGCCCGAACTATCGACTATCCTGCTTGTCCTGCTTGTCAGATGCTGCCTGTCCTGCTGTGCTTTTCCCACACCTCACACTTCGACTCTGATCTCCAACAACTGCAGTCCTTACTTTCTCTATTACTGAGGGCTGTCCCCTCTGCACACTAAGTGGGGAACTAAGCATCAGAAGCTCATTGTATGTGGAGCTGACTGCTCAGTTCTGGAAAGTTGTACTTGATGAATGCATTTATTTTTAAAAGAAATTACAATTCAACAAATATTTATTCAGTCCCAGAGTTACATTTTTGCTTCATGGTTTGGGCAGCCTGGTAACAAATAGTGAATGATTGAAGAACTCTGAGGTACAGAGTATTCCAGGTGTTATATTCCAGCTTACATTTATACTGACAGTATTATCAGACGGACTGATGTGATAATGGCATAAGGTGACATGAGGAGGTGGAACATTTTGCCATCTCAGAGACGTGTTTGAGAGAGGTCATTTCTAAAACTCAATACTCTCTTGTACTGGAGCTATACGCAGGACAGGAGAGGGTGTTAAAGAGGAGGTGGTGTTGCAATATTAATTAAGGAACAGTCCTGCAGTGAGGAGGGACAATACCTTGGACGCATCTACAAATGAGGCTTTATGGGTCGAAGTTAGGGTCCAAATGATGACAGACACACTCCTGGAGATGTTTTATAGAAAAAGATGAAAATACAGGAAGAGATATATAACCAATTCACTGAGGTATGTAAAAAATAATTCACTGATGTGTGAAGGAAAGCAAGGCCGGAGATGTTACAGAGGAAGGAAAGCACGTCTGGAGATGTCATGGAGATACGAAAGCGAGGCTGGAGATGTTACAAAGAGAGGAAAGCAATGCTGGAGATATCACAGTTACAGGAAAGCATGACTGTAGATGTTACAGAGATAGGAAAGCATGACTGGAGACGTTGTAGAGATAGGAAAGCAAGGTTGCAGTTGTTACAGAGAAAGAAAAGCAAGGCTGGAGATGTTGCAGAGACAGGAAAGCAATTCTGGAGATGTCACAGAGATGGGAAAGCAAGGCGAGTGATATTCCAGAGGTAGTATGGCTTGTGCATGCTCCGATAGGTTAGTGAGATATTTTTAAATTCATTCACAGGATATGGAGAAAGGTGATGTATCTGGAGGTTAGAAAAATGGGGAGGGGTGTAGGGGCTGGCGGAATTTAGACTGATAGATGGGGCTGGAGTATGAGATAAATATTGTAGTGATACAGAAGGTTACTGAGATACAATTGGATGTAGCGGCTGGAGGAGATGATAGGGAAAGATAGAGACAAACATAGATAGTTTAAAAAACGGAATTGTGCAATGTCTTAATAGAGAAAATATTGCAGAAATCTGTGGAATAGACAAGGCACTTGGTGGATCTGAAGGAGTCGGACCTTGGACTGTCCAATCAGAAGAGTTATAGAGTGAGTGTCATACAGCACAGAAGTGGCCCTTCGATTGATAGTGACAAAAAATTAAAAGCCCTGCAGACACTGGAAATCCCTCCTTCCTAACATATTGGGACGAGGGGTAGATGTAGGAGAGACGTCCTACAGATTCCTCAACCAACAATGTGACATAACGAAATCTCGCGGTGTCAAATCAAACACAGACACGGAAACCTCCTGCTGACTCCCTTCCCTCAGCTGATGAAACAGTGTTCCTCTACATTGAACAACTCTTGGAGGACGCACGGACAGAGTGAATGAGCTGAGGAATGTCTACTTGATGGGCCATTTCAAACCCACCCCCAAGGGGTGCTCAGCAGCAGCATTGCTGATCGAGAAGGTCGGGTCGAAAAAAACATAGCTGCGAGACTGGTTCTTCACCGGGTGGGGAGAGAATGACTGACAGGGAGAAACATACTTGACATTAATCGATTACCACATTGGGAAAAGTGATTACCGCACACAGTATTTCTGGATACAAAGTCCCACTTTTAGTGTGTGTGTGTATGTGTGTGTGTGTGTGTGTGTGTGTGTAAACACACACACATGAGCACACATGTGAGAACTCAGCACTGGCCTTTGTGAGGTGATTCGGGTCATCAGCAGCGGAATTGTAATCCTGCACAATTTTCTCTGTCACTGCCTGGCATATGCTGCACTTTACCCTGACCATCAGGCATGGGGATAAACCCTTGTTCCATGGAGAATATAGGAGGGCCTGCCAAGAGCAGCACCAGGTACACCTCACAATGAGTTGATGTTACCAAACAGGACCACTTACTCACCAAATAGCTTAAACAGTTAGTGACAGACAGATCTAACCAACAAATCTGACCTAATCTCCACAATCCTGTCACATGCAGTCAGGTTGAATGGTGGTGTCAATCAAACATCTCACTGGAGGAGAAGGATCCCCACATATCACCTTCCTCAATGATGGAAGAGCTCAACACAACAACAGAAAAGCTAAGGCTGAAACGGCCACAATAATATTCAGACAGAAGTATCGATCGGAGGATCTATTTTAGTCTCCTCCAGATGGCAGTCTTCAGCTAATTCGATTCACTGTGTGGTCATTGCAAACGGCTGGAGGGATAGGAAATGCAAACGATGTGGGCCCTGATAACATTCCATTCAAGCTGTTCCTGCTGGGATACAGCACTGGCATCGACCTGTCAATGTTGGAAACTCTCCGGGTGTGTCCTGTACACACACAGACAAACCATCAGACAATCAATGACTGCCCCATTGCCCTAATCTCTAATATTACTAATAAAGGGATGGAAGATGTCATCGACAGTGGGATCAAGCAGCACTTCCTCAGCATCAACCTGCTCACTGAAGCTCAGTTTGGGCTCTCATCCCGTGGGCTCACTGAAGCCTTTTTTTTAACGATGTACAACAAGAGACCACACAGCTGAATTCTAGAGGTGAAGCAACAGTGGCTGCACTTAACATCATCATAACTGCATTTGAACAAGTGTTGTATCCAGGATTAACGGCAAAACTGGAGCAAATAGGAATCATTTACACTGGCTGAAGTTATACCTGGTACAAAGGAAGGTTGCTGGGGTTGGTGGAGAGCAGCCACCTCAGCTCCAGGACAGCTCCGCAGCAGTTACCAAGGGGCGGGGATTCTGGGTAAGCCTGTAGATCAGAAATGGAAAAGTAAGGCACCATACTCCTACAGGACGATAGGGCTGCTCTCTCGTTCGACAGAGACGACTGCTGGTAATTTAACTGGACAGTCATCATGCCTCAAGTGAGGGAGAGATTGAGTTGCACAGCCCTTTTCAGTTAGCGAAGAATTGAACCCACACTGTTAGCATTAATCTGCATTACAAACCAGCTGTCCAACTGATTGAGCTAACCAAGTCCTCGCTCAGCTCCTTGGGTTAGATACTGTAATATTATTCCATTCAGATATGTTGTTAGACACCTCAAGAGCAGGTGGAACTAGAAGCCAGTTTCCTATCTCGGAGAGAGGGACAGCATCATTGAGCTATAAGAGTGCTCTCTTCCCTAGGCCTAATAATTTTCAGCTGCTTCGTAAATGACTGTAAAATCACAAGTGGGGATGTTTGCTAATGATTGGACAGTATTCAACACCATTCGTGATTCACTCAGATACTGAATCAGTCCTTATCCAAATGGACCAGAACCTGGAAATATGCAGTTGTGTGCTTAACAGTGACAATACCATTTCCATTACACATGTGCCAGACAGCGATTACTTCTAATTATGAAAAAAATGAATCACATCCTCTAACGTTCAATGCCACCACCATAACTGAACACCCACCTAGCAATATCGCGGGGATTACCATTAACCTGAACTGGACTGACCATATGACTTGATTACCTATTCCTGTGAAGGGCTTATGCTAAAAGATTGACTCTCCTGTACCTCATATGCTGCCTGACCTCTTTTGCCTTTTCAGCATCACTTTTTGACGCATATATACTCATTGGCTACAAGAATGTGTCAAGGGTTCGAAATTCTGCAGGAATAACTTTTCTCAAAATTTCCAAAAGCCTGTTCCCTATTGCTAAGACACATGTTGAATGTGTGTGTGATGAAATACTTCCATTTGCTGTGTGCATGCAGCTTCACCCCTCATCCACTGACGCTCAGTAGCAGCAACACCTGATATCTATACGGCGCTCTGCACAAATTTACCAAGGCTCCTTACAACGCACCTCTGAACCGCCGACCATCAGAAGGACAAGAGAAGCAGATACACAGGACGCCCACCATGTTCGCGTCCTGTTCCAAGCCATCTACCATCCTGATTGGCAAATAAATTTCTGTTCCTTCAGTGTCACTGCTTCACGTTCCCTATCTTTCAATAAATGCCGTCCCAATCGCATTTCATGAATAAATTAACATAAAACATATTGTCTAGACCTGTTCAATGCTGGACACTGTGTTTTGGGTTTTGTGAGCTCAGGCTGCTTGGTCCAGGCAGTACCTTGCTTGTTGTGAACAGCTGAAGGGATATGCTGTTTGAAACAATCTGTCAGTCTCTCAGACGCATGGCTTACATACCGAGCATCAGACAGACACTGGCATTCTCATCCCATATTACTGAGCACTGAGATAAACAGAAGCAACTGAAAATGTACTCATATCTGGCTGGAACATTTTTAAAAACACAGTGACATTGTTGCCACGAAAATGATTATGAGTGAATATTAGCACGGAAAAAGTGAGGACTGCAGATACTGAAGATCAGTGTCAAAAAATGTGGTTCTGAAAGAAAACTCAGACGTTCAGGCAGCATCTGAGGAGCAGAAGAATCGACTATGAGTTAACAGTATTAATACAAGGGAAAATAATTGTATATTTTCAAAGTCCTTGTACTTAATAGTAATTTCGTCTTGGGTGTGGGAATGAGACTCGTCATTTCAATGCTACTTAAAGTGAGTTTGAGGTTATAACAGTGCACGGAATAAATGGGTGATTTTGTGCTAATTGGACAATCTAAAGGATGGTATTATGAAAGGATATCGGAGCTTCAGTAAATAGACTTTAATTAATGGCTATTAACGGTTATAACAATGCTGCAAACAATAACACAGAGATTTCCAGCTCAAGTCATACACAAGGACATTGGGCTGGGATCATACTGACCATCAATGGAGCTGCACAATTCTGTTTGGATACTGACATTGTGGGTTAACATACACTGGATATGGTTTATGAGGGATTCAATGTAAGATGCCATGTGCTGCAGGAGTCCATCACCTTTATAAAACCTTCATTCAGGATCGGGTCCAAGGCTCGGAATTACAGAGTTTAGGTGGCACACAAGAAGTGATATATTTGCAAGACATGGCTGTTTACAGGTCGTTGCTATAAATATTAAACTGCGTCTGGACCAACGCCATGTGCGAGTCCATTGACCAGTTTTCCCCACACACATCTCCCTGTTGTTCAGGTATGTCTCTAACCAGTCTATTGGGAGGGATTGTGTGAGTAGCTGCCCAGCTCCAGTTTGGAAGCTCTCTGGACAGATTTTAGAGATGACCAGTGTTTTGGAGGTCATGGTGAGGGCCAGTAACACTGTGTCTGAATTCAGGCTTTTCCTCAAAGTCATTTTCAACAGCTTTGATGCCTGCAAGATGGTGTGTTCACTGCTCTGAACATGAATTGGCTGTTTACTACAGTCAGTGAATTGTGTAATAGTTAGGTGTGCACTCTGCTAATTCAATTATTGCTCACTTCAATAGTTCTCAACTGAAAAACAATGATGTTTGGTTCATTTTACGAAATGTAAGAAATAAAGTGATATTAACTATTCATTACAGAAAATGTGAAAGTGACCTGGTACATATTTCCCACAGATTTATCAAGCAACAGTCAGATATTGTCTGAAAAGCAGGATTCTGTGAACAGGACTATGTCCCACGCAACATGACCACCCTCTCTGGTAGGTTCTGTCCCATTGACAGAACACAGCCAGGCTTGGTATGTTGCCAATATAGGGTGGCACGGAGGCTCTCTGGTGAGCACTGCTGCCTCATAGCACCAGGGTCCCAGGTTTGATTCCAGCCTCGGGCAACTGCCTGTGTGGAGTTTGCACATTCTCTGTGTGTCTGCGTGGGTTTCCTCCCCCGGTCCAAAATGTGCAGCTCAGGTGAATTGGCCATGGTAAACTGCCCATAATGTTCAGTGCATTAGTCAGAGAGGTATGAGTTGCTATTTGGAGGGTCGGTGTGGACTGGTTGGGGCGAAGGGCCTGTTCCCATCCAGTAGGGAATCCAATCGAATGATAGTGCTCAGTATTGATGCTGGATCCTGTGGTGGCTGGACTGTCCTGTGGCAGGTTATGGTGGAATCAATAAAAGGGTAACCTATAATTGACCACATAATCATCGATCTGCCTGCTGCAGATACACCACTCCATTTCGAATATCGGTAAGAATGGCGACTGCACGATGGGGAGGAAGGGATACCTTCATATTTTGCAGACCCATCACCATGATAAGTAGCCCCTTGAGTACTGAATGGGACAGACTTAAAACAGATTGAATAACCAATGTTGATGCAGCCATGAGGTGTGGAGGGCCATTGGCGGCAGCAGGATCGTGCTCTGTACAGCTCAAACAGTCTGTAACCTCACAGTCAAACATACCCCCCACTGTACAGTAACCATCACGGTCCGACATACCTCCGACTGCACAGTAACCATCACGGCCCGATGTATCTCCCACTGTACAGTAACCATCACGGCCCGGCATACCGCCCCCTGCACAGTTACCGTCACGGCCAGACATACTTCCTGCTTCACAGTAACCGTCAAGGCCCGACATACCCCCACTGCACAGTAACCATCACACCCCAACATACCTCCCACTGTACAGTAACCATCTCGGCTCGACATTCCTCCAACTGTACCGTAAAAGTCGTGGCTAAATATACCTCACACTGTACAGTAACATTCACGGCCCAACATACCTCCCAATGTACAGTAATCATCACATCCCGACATACCTCCCACTGGAAAGTAACCGTCACGGCCCGACATACCTCCCACTGTAGAGTAACCGTCACGGCCCGAAATACTTTTCACTGCACAGTGTCTGTCACAGCCCGACATACCGCCCACTGTACTGTATCTGTCACGGACCGACATAGCTCCCACTGTACAGTATCTGTCACAGCCTGACATACCCCTCACGGGACAGTAACCGTCACGGCCCGACATACCCCCCACTGAAGAGTAAATATCACGGCCTGACATACCTCCCACTGTACAGTATCTGTCACGGCACAACATACCTCCCACTGTACAGTAACCATCACGTACCAACATACCTCCCACTGTACAGTAACCGTCACGGCCTGACATTCCTCCCACTGTACAGTAATCCTCACAGCCCGACATACACCCCACTGTACAGTAATCGTCACGTCCCGACATACCCCCCACTGGACAGTAACCGTCACGGCCAGACATACTTCCCACTGCAAGTAACTGTCGCGGTCTGACATACCTCCCACTGCACAGAAACCATCACACCCCGACATACCTCCACTGTACAGTAACCATCACTGCCCGCCATGACTCCTACTGTACAGTAACCGTCAAGGCCCGACATACCTCCCACTGTACAGTAACCATCACACCCCGACATACCTAACACTGTACAGTATCCATCACGGCACGACATACCTCCCACTGTCCAGTAATAATCACGCCACTACATACCTCCCACTATAGAGTAACCATCACGGACCGAAATACTTCTCACTGTACAGTATCTGTCACAGCCCGACATACCTCCCACTGTACAGTATCTGTCACGGACCGACATATCTCCCACTTTACAGTATCTGTCACGGCCCAACATACCTCCCACTGGACAATAACTGTCACGGACCGACATACAGCCCACTGTACAGTAACAATCACGGCCCGACATACCTCCCAATGTACAGTAAACGTCATGGCCCGACATACACCCCAGTGCACAGTAACCGTCACAGCCCGACATACCCCTCACTGGACAGTAACTGTCACGGCCCGACATACCTCCTACGGTACAGTAACCATCACAGCCCGACATACCTCCCACTGTACAGTAACCATCACGGACCGACATACCTCCCACTTCACAGTAACCATCACACCCCGACATACCTCCCTCTTCACAGTAACCAGCATGGCCCGATATACCTCCCAATGTACACAAACCGTCACGGCTCATCATACCTCCCACTGTACAGTAACCGTCACAGCTCGACATTCCTCCAACTGTACCGTAAAAATCATGGCTAAACATGCCTCACAGTGTACAGTAACAATCACGGCCCGACATACCTCCCACTGTACAGTATCCGTCATGGCCCGACATACACCCCAGTGTACAGTAACCGTCACAGCCCGACATACCCCTCACTGAACAGTAACTATCACGGCCCGACATACCTCCCACTGTAAAGTAACCGTCACATACCGACATACCTCTCACTGTACAGTAATCGTCACGGCCCGACATAGCCCCCAATGTACAGGAACCGTAACTGCCTGACATACCCCCCCGTACAGTAACCGTCACTGCCCGCCATAACTCCCACTGTACGGTAACCGTCAAGGACGACATCCCCCGACTGCACAGTAACCATCACACCCCGACATACCTCCCACAATACAGTAATCATCAAAGCCCGACATACCTCCCAATGTATACAAGCTGTCACGGCTCGACATTCCTTCAACTGTACTGTAAAAATCATGGCTAAACATACCTCACACTGTACAGTAACATTCACGGCCCGACATACCTCCCACTGGACAGTAACCGTCACGGCACGACATACCTTCCACTATACAGTAACATTCACGCCCCGACATACCTCCCACTACAGAGTAACCATCACAGCCCGAAATACTTCTCACTGTACAGTATCTGTCACGGGCCGACATACATCCCACTGTACAGTAACTGTCACGGCCCGACATACCACCCACTGTACAGTAACCATCACGGCCCAACAAACCTCCCACTGTACAGTAACAATCACGGCCCGACATACCTCCCACTGTACAGTAACCGTCATGGCCCGACGTACACCCCAATGTACAGTAACCGTCATGGCCCGACATACACCCCAGTGTACAGTAACCGTCACAGCCTGACATACCCCCCACTGGACAGTAATCGTCACGGCCCGACACCCCCCCCCCACCGAACAGTAACTATCACGGTCCGACATACCTCCCATTGTACAGTAACCATCCCGGCCTGACATATCTCCCACTGCACACTAACCATCACACCCCGACATACCCCCCATTGTACAGTAACCTGCACGGCCCGATGTACCTCCGACTGTACAGTAACCATCATGGCCCGACATACCTCCCACTGTACAACAACCATCACGGACCGCCATAACTCCCACTGTACTGTAACCATCAAGACCCGACATACCCCCCACTGCACAGTAACCATCACACCCCGACATACCCCCACTGCACAGGAACCATCACACCCCGACATACCCCCACTATACAGTAACCTTCATGGCCCAACGTACCTCCCAATGTACACAAACCATCACGGCTCATCATTCCTCCCACTATACAGTAACCATCACAGCTCGACATTCCTCCAACTGTACTGTAAAAATCATGGCTAAACATACCTCTCACTGTACAGTATCCATCACTGCCCGACATAACAACACTGTACAGTAACAATCACGCCCCGACATACTTCCCACTATAGAGTAACCGTCACGGCCCGAAATACTTATCACTGTACAGTATCTGTCACAGCCCGACATACCTCCCACTGTACAGTAACTGTCACGGACCGACATACCTCCCACTGTACAGTAACCATCACGTCCCGACATACCTCCCACTGTACAATATCTGTCAGGAATGGACATACCTCCCACTGTACATTGTAAGTCACGGACCAACATACCTCCTACTGTACAGTAACGGTAACAGCCAGACACATCTTCCACTGTGCAGTAATCGTCACGGGGTGACATATCTCCCACTGCACAGCAACTGCCACGGCCCGACATATCCCCCACTGTACAGTAACCGTCACGGCCCCATACTCCTCCCACTGTACAGTAACCATCACGGCCTGACATACCTCCAAGTGTACAGTAACCGTAACAGCCCGACATACCTCCCACTGTACAGTAACCGTCACTACCCAACATACCTCCCGCTGTACAGTATCAGTCACGGACCGACATACCTTCCACTGTACAGTAACCATCGTGGCCCGGTTTACCTCCTACTGCACAGTAATCATTATGGTCGACATACCTCCCTCTGTAGAATAACCATCATGGTCCTACATAGCTCCCATGGGACTGTACCCGTCACGGTCCGACACACTGCACGACATACCTCCCACTGTACAGGAATCATCACAGCCCGAAATACCTCCCACTGTACAGTATCTGTCATGGCACAACATACCTCCCACTGTACAGTAATCATCACGTACCGACATACCTCCCACTGTACAGTAATCGTCACGGCCTGACATTACTCCCAATGTACAGTAACCGTCACAGCCCGACATACACCCCACTGTACAGTAATCGTCACGTCCGACATACCTCCCACTGGACAGTAACCAGTAACCAGCACGGCCCGACATACATCCCCCTGTACAGTTACCGTCACGGCCAGCCATACTTCCCGCTGCACAGTAACCGTCACGGTCCGACATACGTCCCACTGCACAGTATCTGTCACGGCACAACATACCTCCCACTGTACAGTAACCATCACGTACCGACATACATCCCACTGTACAGTAACCGTCACGGGCTGACATTACTCCCAATGTACAATAACAGTCACAGCCTGACATACACCCCACTGTACAGTAATCGTCACGGACCGATATACCCCCCACTGGACAGTAACCATCACGGTCCGACATACATACCACTGTACAGTTACCGTCACGGCCAGACATACTTCCGCTGCACAGTTACCGTCACGGTCCGACATACCTCCCACTGCACAGTAACCATCACAACCCGACGTACCTCCACTGCACAGTAACCATCACGGCCCGACATAACTCCCACTGTACAGTAACCGTCACGGCCCGACATACCTCCCATTGTACAGTAACCATGACTGACCGCCATACCCCCCACTGTACAGCAACTGTCACCGCCCAACATAACTCCTGCTGTACAGTATCAGTCACGGACTGACATACCTCCCACTGTACAGTAACCACCATGGCCCGGTTTACCTCCTACTGCACAGTAATCATTACGGTCGACATACCTCCCTCTGTAGAATAACCGTCACGGTCCGACATAGCTCCCACGGGACTGTACCCGTCACGGTCCCACATACTGCATGACATACCTCCCACTGTACACAAACCGTCACGGCTCGTCATACCTCCCACTGTACAGTAACAATCACGCCCCAACATAACTCCCACTATAGAGTAACCGTCACAGCCCGAAATACTTGCCACTGAACAGCATCTGTCACGGACCGACATACCACCCACTGTACAGTAACAATCACAGCCCGACATACCTGCCACTGTCTAACAACTGTCACGGCCCGGCATACCGTCCACTGGACAGTAACTATCATGGCCCGCCATAACTCCCGCTGTACAGTAACCGTCAAGGCCCGACATACCCCCACTGCACAGTAACCATCACGGCCCGACATACCTCCCACTATACAGTAACCATCAGGGCCCGACATACCTCCATCTGTACCTTAAAAATCATGGCTAAACATACCTCACACTGTACAGTAACATTCACGGCCCGACATACCTCCCACTGTACAGTAACCATCACACCCCGCCATACCTCTCACGGTACAGTAACCATCACACCCCGACATACCTACCACTGTACACTATCCATCACAGCCTGACATACCTCCCACTGGACAGTAACCGTCACGGCCCGACATAACTCCCACTGTACACTCTCTGTCACGGCCCAACATATCTCCCACTGTACAACTGTCTCGGACGGACATACCGCCCACTGTACAGTAACAATCACGGCACGACATACCTCCCACTGTCTAGCAACTGTCACAGAGCGACATACCTCCTACTGTACAGTAACTGTCAAGGCCCGACACACCTCCCACTGTACAGTAACCTTCACGGACCGACATACTTCCCACTATTCAGTAATCATCACGGCCGGATATAACTCCCATTGTACAGTAACCATCACGGCCCGACATACCTCCCACAGTACAGTAACCATCACGGCCCGACATACCTCCCACTGTACAGTAACCATCACGGCCCGACATACACCCCACTGTACACTAACCGTCACGACCTGACATTCCTCTGACTGTACAGTAACCATCACAGCCCGACATACCTCCAAGTGTACAGTAACCGTAACGGCTTGTCATAACCCCCACTGTACAGTAACTGTCACCGCCCAACATAACTCCTGCTGTACAGTATCCGTCGCGGACCGACATTCCTCCCACTGTACAGTAACCATGATGGCCCGGTTTACCTGCTACTGCACAGTAATCATTAAGGTCGACATACCTCCCAGTGTACAGTAACCGTCAGGGCGCGACATACCTCCCACTGTACAGTAACCATCACGGACCGCCACAACTCCCACTGCACAGTAACCGTCAAGGCCCGACATACCCCCACTGCACAGTAACCATCACACCACGACATTCCTCCCTCTGCACAGTAACCATCACGGCCCGACATACCACATAATGTACACAAACCGTCACGGCTCGTCATACCTCCCACTGTACAGTAACCATCACACCCCGACATACCTCTCACTGTACAGTAACCATCACACCCCGACATACCTCGCACTCTACAGTAACTGTCACTGCTCGACATTCCTCCAACTGAACCGTAAAAATCATGGCTAAACATACCTCACACTGTACAGTAACTTTCACGGCCTCACATACCCCACTGCACAGTAACCATCACACCCCGATATACCGACCACTGTACAGTAACCATCACGGCCTGACATACCCCACCCTGCACAGTAACCGTCACGGCCTGACATAGTCGCCACTACACAGTAACCATCACGGCCCGACATAACTCACCCTGTACAGTAACCGTCACGGCCTGACATACCTCCCACTGCACAGTAACCATCACGGCCTGACATACCCTAACCTGTACAGTAACCATCACGGCCCGACATAACTCACCCTGTACAGTAAACGTCACGGCCCGACATATGCCCCATTGTACAGGAAACTTTATGGCCCGACATACCTCCCACTGGACGGTACCTGTTATGGCCTGACATACTTCCCACTGCACATTATATCGTTACTGCCCGACATACCTCCCACTATGCAGTAACCATCATGGCCAGACATGCCTCCCACTGCACAATAACCGTCATGGCCCAACATACCTCCCAAAGACCAGTAACTGTCACGGTCCGACATACCTCCCACGGTACAGTAACCAGCACGGCCTAACATATGTCCAACTGTAGAATCACTGTCACGGCCCAACATACCTCCCACTGTACAGTAACCATCACGGCACGACATACCTCCCACTGCACAGTAACCATCACGGCCCGATATACCGCCCAATGTACACAAACTGTCACGGCTCGTCATACCTCCCACTCCACAGTAACCGTCACGGCTCGACATTCTTCCAACTGTACCGTAAAAATCATGGCTAAACATACCTCAAACTGTAGAATAACATTCACGGCCCCACACACTTCCCACTGCACAGTAACCATCACGGCCAGACATACCTCACACTGTACAGTAACTCTCACGGCCCGACATACCTCACACTGTACAGGAACCATCACAGCCGACATATGCCCCATTGTACAGGAACCGTAACAGCCCGACATACCTCCCACGGGACTGTACCCGTTATGGCCCGACATAATTCCCACGGTAACCATCATGGCAAGACATACCTCCCACTATACAGTAAAAATCGTGGCCAGACATACCTTCCACTGTACAGTAACCATCACGGCATAACATACATCCCATTGTAGAGTCACCATCATGGCACAACATACTTCGCACTGTACAGTAATCATCATGGCCCGACATAACTCCTACTGTACAGAAACCGTCATGGCCCCATATTCCTCCCACTGTACAGTAACTATCACGGCCCGACATACCTCCCAGTGTACAGTAACCATCACGACCTGACATACCTCCCACTGTACAGTAACTGTCACAGCCCGACATACCTCCCAATGTACAGTATCAGTCACGGACCGACATACCCCCCACTGTACAGTAACCATCACATCCCGACATACCTCCCACTGTACAGTAACCATCAATGCCCGACATACCTCCCACTGTACAGTAACCATCATGGCCTGACATACCTCTCACTGCACAGTAATCATCACTGCCCGACATACCGTCCACAGGACAGTAACTGTTATGACCCGACATATCTCCCACTGTACAGTAACCATCACGGCCCAAGATACTCCCAATGTACAGTAACCATCACGGCCTGACATACCTCCCACTGTACAGTAACCATCACAGCCCGACATATCTCCCACTGTACAGTAACCGTCACGGCCAGACATACCTCCCACTGGACAGTAACCATCACGGCCAGTCATACCTCAAGCTGTACATTTACCATCACGCTCAGACCTACCTCCCAAAGAAGAGTAACCATCACTGCCCGACATACCTCCCACTGTACAGAAACCGTCACGGCCCGACATACCTCAAACTGTACAGTAACCATCACGCTCCGACATACCTCCCACTGTACAGCATGTCGTTACTGCCAGACATAAATCCCACTGCAAAGTAACTATCATGACCCGACATACCCCACACTGTACAGTAACCATCATGATCGGACGTACCTCTCACTGTGCAGTAACCATCACAGCCGGACATATTTCCCACTGTACTGTAACCATCACTGCCCGACATACTTTCCACTGTACAGTAACTATCACTGCCCGACATACATCCCATTGTACAGTAACCATCACGGCCCGACGCACCTCCCACTGTACAGTAACCGTCACGGCCCGACATACCTCACACTGTACAGGAACCATCACAGCCGACATATGGCCCATTGTACAAGAACCGTAACAGCCCGACATACCGCCCATGGGACTGTACCCGTTATGGCCTGACATACTTCCCACTGTACATTATATCGTTACTGCCCGACATACCTCCCACGGTACAGTAACCATCATGGCGAGACATACCTCCCACTATACAGTAAAAATCGTGGCCAGACATACCTTCCACTGTACAGTAACCATCACGGCCTAACATACATCCCACTGTAGAGTCACCATCATGGCACAACATACTTCGCACTGTACAGTAATCATCATGGCCCGACATAACTCCTACTGTACAGAAACCGTCATGGCCCTATATTCCTCCCACTGTACAGTAACTATCACGGCCCGACATACCTCCCAGTGTACAGTAACCATCACGACCTGACATACCTCCCACTGTACAGTAACTGTCACAGCCCGACATACCTCCCAATGTACAGTATCAGTCACGGACCGACATACCCCCCACTGTACAGTAACCATCACATCCCGACATACCTCCCACTGTACAGTAACCATCAATGCCCGACATACCTCCCAAAGTACAGTATCCGTCATGTCCCCACATACCTCCCACTGCACAGAAACTGTCACCGCCTGACGTACCTCACAGCGTACAGTAATTATCACGGCAGGACATACCTCCCACTGTACAGTTACCATCATGGCCCGACATACCTCCCACTGTACTGTAACCATCACGGCCTGACATACCTCCCACTGTACAGTAACCATCACAGCCCGACATATCTCCCACTGTACAGTAACCGTCACGGCCAGACATACCTCCCACTGGACAGTAACCATCACGGCCAGTCATACCTCAAGCTGTACATTTACCATCACGCTCAGACCTACCTCCCAAAGAAGAGTAACCATCACAGCCCGACATACCTCCCACTGTACAGAAACCATCACGGCCCGACATACCTCAAACTGTACAGTAACCATCACGCTCCGACATACCTCCCACTGTACAGAAACCGTCACGGCCCGACATACCTCAAACTGTACAGTAACCATCACGCTCCGACATACCTCTCACTGTACAGCATGTCGTTACTGCCAGACATAAATCCCACTGCAAAGTAACTATCATGGCCCGACATGCCCCACACTGTACAGTAACCATCATGATCGGACATACCTCTCACTGTACAGTAACCATCACGGCCCGACATACCTCCCAAAATACACTAACCATCACGGCCCGACATATCTCCCACTGTATAGCAACTGTCACGGACTGACATATTTCCCACTGTACAGTAACCGTCACTGCCCGACATACTGTCCACAGGACAGTAACTGTTATGGCCCGACATACCTTCCACTGTACAGTAACCATCACTGCCCGACATACATCCCATTGTACAGTAACCATCACGTCCCGACGCACCTCCCACTGTACAGTAACCGTCACGGCCCGACATACCTCCCACTGTACAGTAACCATCACGGCCCGACATACCACACACTGTACAGTAACCATCACGTCCCGACATACCACCCACTGTACAGTAATCATCACGTCCCGACATACCTACCACTGTACAGTAATCATCACGGCCCAACATATTCCCACTGTACAGTAACCATCACATCCCGACATATTTCCCACTGCACAGCAACCATCATGGCCGACGTACCACACACTGTACAGTAGCCATCACGTCGCGACATACCTCCCACTGTACACTAACCATCACGGTCCGACATACCTCCCATTGTACTTTAACAGTCACGGCCCGACATACCTACCACTGTACAGTAATCATCACGGCCCAACATATTCCCACTGCACAGTAACCATCACGTCCCGACATACCTCCCACTGCACAGCAACCATCATGGCCGACGTACCACACACTGTATAGTCACCATCACGTCCCGACTTACCACCCACTGTACACTAACCATCACGGTTCGACATACCTCCCATTGTACAGTAACAGTCACAGCCCGACATACCTCCCATTGTACAGTAACCATCACAGCCCGACATACCTCCCACTGCACAGTAACCATCGCAGCCCGACATACCTCCCACTGCACAGTAACCGTCACGGGCCCGACATACCTCCAACTGTACAGTAACCATCACGTTCAGACATAACTCCCATTGTACAGGAACCGTCACGACCCGACATATCTCCCACTGTACAGGAACCATCATGGCCCAACATACCTCCCACTGTAGAGTCACTGTCACGGCTTGACATACCTCTCATTATACTTTAACCATCACGGTCAGACATACCACCCAAAGTAGAGTAACCATCACGGCACGACATACCTCCCACTGTACAGTAACCTTCACGGCCCGACATACCTCCCACTGTACAGTAACCATCACGCTCTGACATACCTCCCACTGTACAGTAACTATCACGGCCTGACATACCTCCCACGGTACAGTAACCGTCACGACCCGACATACCTCCCACTGTGCAGTAACCATCACAGCCGGACATACCTCCCATTGTACAGTAACCATCACGGCCCGACATACCTTCCAAAATACTCTAACCATAACGACCGGTCATATCTCCCACTGTTCAGTAACTGTCATGGCCCAACATACCTCCCACTGTACAGTAACTGTCACGACCGGACATGCCTCCCACTGTACAGTAACCGTCACGGGCCCGACATACCTTCCAAAATACTGTAACCATCACGGTCCAACATACCTTCCAGTGTACTGTAACCATCACGGCCCGACATACCTCCCACTGCTCCGTAACCATCACGGCCCGACATACCTCCCAGTGTGCAGTAACTGTCACGGCCTGACATACCTCCCACTGTAAAGCACTCGAATGGAGCCTTCAACTGTGGCACGTTGGCTCCGTGTTTAGCATCGCTACCTCTCAGCGCCAAGTTTCTCGTTTCATTTCTGGCTTTGGGCCACTATCTGTGTGGAGTTTGCACATTCCCTCCTCCCCGCCCCCTGTGGCTGCGTGAGTTTCATCCCAATGTCCAAAGATATGCAGGCCAGGTGAATTGGCCATACTCAATTGTTAAGTGTTTTAGTCAGAGGGAATTGGTGTCGGTGGGTTACTGTTCTGAGGGTTGATGTGGACTGGTTTGGCCGATGGGCCTGTTTCCACACTGTAGGGAATCTAATTTACCTCCAAGGTTCATGTCTGGAACATAATGGAATAATCACTTGTCTGAATGAGTGCAGCTCTAATAGCACTCTAATATGGACTTACTAGCAACACGCAACACACTTGCGTGGAGAGGATCATGTCTCACAAACTTGATTGATTATTTTGAGGAAGTGACAAAATTGATTGATGACAGTATGAGGCTGGACGTTGGCCGTTTGGACCTCAGCAAGGCCTTTGATATGGTTCCTTATGGCAGGCTCATACAGAAGGTGAAGTGAAATGGGATCAGTGGTCAGTTAGTAAGATGGATGGAGAACTGCTTGGTCATCGAAGACAGAGTAGTGATGGAACAGTGTTTTTGTGACAGGAGGTCTGTACACAGATTGGCGGATTTTCAGATTGTGAGGATGATTGCCAGAGAATACAGCAGGATATAGGTCAGCTGCAGTTGAAAATGTGTTGATGGAAAAGCGCAGCAGGTCAGGCAGCATCCAAGAAACAGGAAATTCGAGGTTTCGGGCATAAGCCCTTCTTCAGGAATATTCCTGAAGAAGGGCTTATACCCGAAACGTCGATTTTCCTGTTCCTTGGATGCTGCCTGACCTGCTGCGCTTTTCCAGCAACACGTTTTCAGCTCTGATCTCCAGCATCTGCAGACCTCACTTTCTCCTCATATGTCAGCTGCAGACTTGAACAGTGAAAACACAGATGTAACTTTAACTGGACAGTTGTGACGTGATGCGTTTTAGAAGGTCTAATGCAGGAGAGAAGTATAAAGTGAATGGGAAAACTAGTGATTGCATCAACATCCGAAGGGATCTCGGTATACAGTTCCACAGTTCTCTGAAAGTGGCAATACAGGTGGATAGGGTGATCGAGAAGACTGAATGCAAACTTGCAGACATGCATCAGAGCATGCAGTATGAAAATTAGCAGGTCATATTGCAGCTGTAGAGAAACTAAGTTCCGGCAGATTGTGTACAGTACTGGTTGCCATACCAGCAGAACGATGTGGAAGTGTTGGAGAGGGTATGGAAAAGTTTTACCAGCATGTTGTCTGGTTTGGAGTGTACTAGCCAGAAGGAGAAATTGAACACACATGGTTTGTGTGCACCTGGGTATCAGTGGCTATGAGGCTACCTGATAGATATTTACAAAATTATCAGAGGCATAGATAGAAGGACAGTTCAAGGCCTTTTTCCCCCAGAGTACAAGTATCAATTACTTAGGATCATAATTTTTAGGTAAAAGGGAGTAAGTTCAGGAGATGTGATAGGTAAGTTGTTTTTGCTGTTCCAGACAGAATGTGAAAGTGCCTGGAATACACCGATAGAAGGGAAGAAGCTAATATAGCAAGGTTTAAGAGGGATCTTGGCACAAATATGAGTAAGTCGGGAGTAGAATGACATTGAAGGTATCGGAGCAAAAACTTTGTATGTCTTGTATGTCTCTATCAAATCCCCCCTTAGACTTCTTCTCTCCAATGGGAACAGACCCAAGTTTCTCAGCCTTTCCTCATAAGACCTTCCCTCTGTCAATAAAACCTAACACACTGTATGACTTCCTAACAGCACTATCAACCTGGGTAGCAACTTTCAGGGATCTATGTACATGGAAACCGAGATCCATCTGAACATCCACATTACCAAGAATCTTTCCATTGACCAAGTATTCTGCCGTCCTGGTATTCTTCCCAAAAGGAATCACTTCATATTTAGCTGCATTGAAACTCCATTTGCCACCTGTCAGCCTAATTCTGCAATTTGTCCAAGTGCCCGTTCAACCCGCAAAATATTTCCACACTGTTCACTACTCCTCCAACGTTAGTGTCATCTGTAGACTTTCTAACCCATCCACCTTTGCCTGCATCTAAGTCATTTATAAAAATGACAAACAGTCTTGGTCCCAAAACAGATCCTTGTGGCGCACCATAGTAATCAGACTCCTTGCTGAATATTTTTCATCAACCACCACTCGCTGCCTTTTACAGAAAGCCAGTTTCTAATCCAAACTGCTAAATCACCCACAATCCCATGCCTCTGTATTTTCTACAACGGCCTACCAAGTGGAATCTTATCAAAGGTTTTACTGAAGTCCATGTACACCACGTTAACTGCCTTACCCTCTTACACACGCTTGGTCACCATCTCAAAAACCTCAATGAGGTTTGAGAGACATGACCATGTTGACTATTTGCAATCAAATTGTTGCTTGCTCGATGATTATAAATCCTATCTCTTATAATCCTTTCCAAAATATTTCCTACCCACATATAAAGCCAACTGGTCTGAAATTGTCTGGATCATCTGTACTGCCCTTCTTGAACAAGGGCAAACTGTGCAATCCTCTAGTCATCTGATACTAAACCTGTAGACAATGACGACTCAAATATCAAAGCCAAAGGCTACAACAACTCCTCCCTAGCGCCCCAGAGAATGCTCGAATAAATCTCACCTGGCTCATGGGACGTTTTCATTTTCACTCCTTCTCGATTTGCTAACACCTCTTCCTTACCAACCTCGATACTTTCGCGTCAAGTATCTCACATCTCATTCTTCTCTATAATACTCTCCTACCCCTGAGCGAAAACCAATGAGAAATGTTCGTTTAGCACCTCTCCGATCTCCACAGAATCCACATTCAACTTCCCACTTCTGTCTTTGACTGGCTCTATTCCTACCCTAGGCATTAGTTTCTTCCTAACGTACCTATACATAGCTTTAGGATTCTCCTTTATTCGACTTAGTAAAGATTACTCATGTCCTCTCTTTGCTCTTCTTAACTCTCTTTAAATCCGTCCTAGCTAATCTGTAACTCTCCATCGTCTCATCGTCACATAAGCCTCCTTCTTCTTCTTAACAAGAGATGTAATTTCTGCAGTAAACCACGGTTCTCTTACATTATCATTTCCTCCCTGTCTGATAGGGGCATGCTATTCAAGGCGACGCGATGTCTGTTCTTTAAACCAACTTCACATTTCGATTATCCCTATCCCCTGCATTTTGCTACTCCATTCTATGCATCATACGTCCTGCCTAACATTGCTACAATTGTCCTTCCCCCATTGATAATTCTTGACCTGCGGCATGTACCTATCACTTTCCATCACTAAACTGAATGTGTCCATGGCGGCTGTATACATAATAAAGGGTAGAGGTACGAGAGAATGCCAGACTTATGGGGTGGTTTGGAAATGCCGGAGGAGGTTATAGAGATCATGAGAGTCTAGTGGTTGGATGAGGTTTACAAAGGTCGGGAGCGGGGTGTGGAAGAACAAGGTTACAGCGACAGGATATATTTGAGAGTAGCTTAGAGAGATATGTAGGTTGTAGAAGCTGAAGTAAGTCACAGATAAAGGGAGATATGCAGATGGTGGAGGAGGTTAGACATATAGGGAGGCATGTAGGGTTTGGAGGTGGTGAGAGAGATAACGAGGGGTGCAAATTTTGGAGGTGTTTAGAGAGACAAGGAGGGATCTGAGTTTGGAAGAGATTGCAGTGTTAGGGAGAGGTGAAGGAGTTGGAAATTATTGGAGAGATGGAGTCCAGTGTTGGATTTGAAAGTGAGAGAGGCAGGGAGTGGTGTAGTTTTTGGAGGTGATTAGAAAAATAGGGAGGGATCTGGGTTTAGAGTCGGTTGCAGTAATAGGAGGAGGTGAAGACTATTGGAGATAGGGAGGTGTATAGTGTTTGAAGTAGGTCAGAGAGATAGGGAGGATGTAGGGTCTGGACTAGGCGAGGGAGGTAAAGAGGGATGTCAGATTTGAAGAATGTTAGAGAGACAGGGATGGGTGTAGAATTTGTAGGATGTCAGAGAGATAAGGAGGGGTGCAGGGTTTGGAGGAGGTCAGAGGGTTGCGAGGGATCTCTGTTTTTGAGGAGGTAAGAGAGCAAGGGAGTGGAATAGGATTTGGTTGAGTTTAGAGATATAAGGAAGGATCTGGGGTGGAGGCGTTTGCAGAGATAGGGAGTGTTATTGGGCTGGAGTAGGTGAGAGAGATAGGGAGGGGTGTAGGGTTTGGAGGAAGTTACAGAAGTATGGAGTGGTAGCATTTGGAGGAGTTTAGAGATGGGGATAGGGTAGAGTTTGGAGGACTTTACACAGATAGGAGGGGTATGGGCTGCAATAGGCTTGAGAGACTAGGAGGGGTGTAAGGTTTGGAGGTGTTTAGTGAGATGGTGAGGGGTGTAGGGTTTGTAAGACGTTACAGATATAAGAAGGGGTATACAGTTTGGAGCAGATATTTACAGTGATAGGTTGGTTGATGAACGGACAGACAAGGGACGGAGAGTAATTGAAGGAGTGAGACCTTGGAGTGTCCAATTATGGGAGCCAAAGAGTAAGTGTCATACACACAGGAGAAGCCCTTCTGCTGACTGTAATAAAAATAAAAGGCCCTGTAGAATCTGCAAACTCCCCTTTCCGAATGCATTGGAACTTATGCCAAACTTGAGAGAGATGTCCGCCAGACTGCTCAAGCAACAATGTGACAGAACAAAACCTCACGCTGTCAGATCAAACACTGACACGAAAACATCCTGCTGACTCCCCTCCCTCAGCTTCACGGTGTCAGATCAAACACTGACACGAAAACCTCCTGCTGACCCCCTTCTCTCAGATGTGTCCCTCCACATTGAACAACATTTGGAGAGTGCACTGAGAGTTTGAAAGAGCTGGAGAATGCATACTGTGTGGGCCATTTCAAACTCACCACCAAGAGGGGCTAAGCAGCAGCACTGCTGATGGTGATGGTCGGGTCCAAAAGGACACAGCTGTGAGACTGTGTCTGCACACGGGCAAGGGGGAACGACTGAGAGGGAGAAACATACTTGACCTCATCTTCACCAACCTACTGGCTGCAGGCACATTGATCGATGACAATATTGGGAACGGTGATTACCGCACACAGTATTCCTGGAGACATGCCCCACATTTATGTGTGCGCGTGTGTGTGGGGACAGATTTCGAAAAGATCTAGAACTCAGCACTGACCTGTGTGAGGTGGTTCAGGTCATTACCAAAAGCAGCAGAATTGGACTGCAGCACAATTTTCACTGTCACTACCTGAACCATGCTCCACTTTACCCTGATCATCAGGCCAGGGGATAAACCCTTGTTCAATGGAGAATACAGGAGGGCCTGCCAAGCGCAGCACTAAAAAATTACACCTAACCTCTGCAATCCTGTCATATGTAATCAGGGTGAATTATGTTGTCAATCAAACATTTCACTGGAGGAGGAGGATCCACAAGCATCACCTTCCTCAGTGATGGAAGAGCCCAGCACAATATTAGAAAAGATAAGGCTGAAACATTCATAACACTGTTCAGACAGAGGTATCGATGGGATGACCTATTTTAGTCTCCTCCAGATAATAGTTTTCAGCTAAATAGATTCACAGTGTGTGGTATCTACAAACGGCTGAAGGGATTGGATAATGCAAAGGCTGTGGCCCAGATAACATTGCATTCAAGCTGTTTCTGCAGGGATACAACACTGGCACCATCTTGACAACGTGGGAAACTATCTGGGTGTGTCCTGTACACATACAGACAAAACATCAGGCAATCAATTGCTGCCCCATTGCTCTAATCTCTATCATTAATAAAGTGATGCCGACTACATGGGATCAAGTAGTCTGATCAAGAGCACCAATCTGCTCACAGAAATTCAGTTTGGGCTCTGCCAGGGGCACGCATCCCTTGGGCACGTTGAAGCCTGGTTTAACGATGTACAACAAGAAAACACACAGCTGAAATCTCGATGTGAGGCGACAGTGACTGCACTTCACATCATCATAACTGCATTTAGCCAAGTGTCATTTCCAGGATTAACAGCAAAACCAGAGCAAATAGGAATAGTCTGCACTGGCTGAAGTTATACCTGGTAAAAAGGAAGATGGATAGGGTTGGTGCAGAGCAGTAATCTCAGCTCCAGGACAGCACCGCAGCAGTTCCCCAGGGGAGGGGTTGCTGAGTAAACCTGTAGACCAGAAATTGAAAGGTAGGGCACCATACCCAACAGGATGACAGGGCTACTCTCTCGTTAGACAGAGACGACTGGCAGTAGTTTAACTGGATAGTCATCATGCCTCAAGCAAGGGAGAGGTGAGTAGGACAGTCCTTTACAGTCACCTCAGTCAGTGCAGAATTGAACCCACACTGTTGGCATTAATCCGCATTACAAAGTAGCCATCCAACTAATTGAGCTAACCAAGTTCTCACTCAGCTCCTTGGGGTAGGTATTATAATATTATTCCATTCAGATATGTTGTTAAACACCTCTTTAGCAAGTGTAAGTAGAAGCAAGCTTCCGAACTCAGAGAGAGGGACAGCATCAGTGAGCTGGAAGAGTGCTCTCTGCTTCAGCCCAATGATTTTTAGTTGCTTCATAGATCACTTTAAAATCACAAATGGGGATGTTTGCCAATGATTGGACAATGTTCAACACCATTCGTGATTTACTCAGATACTGAAGCAGTCCTTGTCCAAATGCAACAAGGACGTGGAAATATGCAGGTGTGTGCTTAACAGTGACAACACCATTTCCATTACACATGTGCCAGACAACAATTACCTCTAACAATAGAAAATTGAACCCTATCTTCTAACGTTCAATGCCACCACCATAACTGAACACTCACCTAGCAATATCCAGGGGATTACCGTTAACCATATAGCTACATTACCCATTCCTGTGAAGGGCTTATGCTAAAACGTTGACTCTCTTGTACCTCAGATGCTGCCTGACTTGCTGCGCTTTTCCAGTGCCACATTTTCACACATATTAATTCATTGGCTATGAGAATATCTCAGGGGCTAGAAATCCTGCAGAAATAACTTGCCTCAAAATTTTTGATAGCCTGTCGCCCATCTATAAAACACATGTTGAATGAGTGTGTGATTAAATACACCCATTTGCCTGTGAATGCAGCTTCACCCCTCACCCACTGACACTCAGGAGCAGCAATGCCTGCCATCTACATGGTACTCTGCAGAAATTTACCAAGGCTCCTTAAAACGTACCTCTGAACCCTCGACTATTAAGAAATAGAAGGGAAGCAGATACATGAGACTCCCACCATGTTCGCGTTCTGTTCCAAGCCATCTACCATCCTGATTGGGAAGTATATTGCTGTTCCTTCAGTGTCACTGTTTCAAGTTCCTCCCTAATGGTATTGTAAGCCTACCTACAGCACGTGGACTGCAGCGGGTCAATGTGACAGCTCACCCCCACCTTCTCAAAGGCAACAACGGACGGGCAATAAATACCATCCCAATCATATTCCATGCATAAATTAACATGAAAATACTGTCCAGACCTGACAATGCTGGACACTGTGCTTTGGATTTTGTGAGCTTAGGCTGGTAGGGTCTGTTTGTTGTGAACAGCTGAAGGGATAATATGTTATTCTCTCAGAGCATCACATGGACATTGAATTCACACCCAAAATTACTGAGCTCTGAGATAGACATAAGCAATTCAAAATATACTCATATCTGAATAACATGTTTAAACACACAGTGAAATTGTTACCACAAAATGATTATGAGTGAGTATTAGCAGGGAGAAAGTGAGGACTGCAGATACTGAAGATCAGAGTCAAAACATGTGATTCTGAAAAGGCACAGCCGTTCAGGCAGCATCTAAGGAGCCGGAGAGTCGACTATTAATTCACAATTTTAATATAAGGGAAAATAATTGTATATTGTCAAAGTCCTTGTACTTAATAATAATCTGGTCTTGGGTGTGAGAATGAGACTTATCATTTCAATACTCCTCACTGTGAGTTGTGCCCTGTTTTCATCATATTGTGGTTATAACAGTGTACTGAATAAATGGGTGGATTTTGTGTTATTGGACAATCTAAAAGTTGGTATTATGAAAGGATGTTGAACCTTCAGTAAAGAGACTTTTCTGTTAATGGTTAGAACAATGCTGCAAACATTTACACAGAGATTTGCAGCTCAAGTCACACACAAGGGCGTTGGACTGGGGTCATACTGGCCATCAATGGAGCTGTATAATTCAGTTTGGATACTGACATTGGGGAGCAAATATACACTGGATATGGTTAATGAGGGATTCAATGTAGGAGTCCATCACCTTTATAACCCTTTCAATCAGGATCGGGTCTAAGGTACAGAATTACAGAGATTAGGTGGCACACAAGAAGAGATATACTTGCAAGACATGGTTGTTCACAGGTCATTGTTATAAATATTGAACTGCACCTGGACCAGGGCCATGTCCTCGTCCATTGACCAGTTTTCCCTACACACATCTCCACATTGTTCAGGTATGTCTCTAACCAGTCTATTGTGAGGGATTGTGCGAGTAACTGTCCAGCTCAAGTTAAGAAGCTCTCTGTACAGATTTTGGAGATTGCCAGTGTTTTGGAGGTCATGGTGAGGGCCAGTAACACTGTGTCTGAATACAGGCTTTTCCTCAAAGTCATTTCCAACAGCTATACTGACTGCAAGATGGTGTGTTCACTGACCTGAACATGGATCGGCTCTTCACTACAGTAACTGAATTGTGTAATATTTAGCTCTGCGCTCTGGTACTTCAATTATTGTTCACTTCAATTGTTTTTAACTGAAGAATATTGATGTTTGGTTTATTTTAAAATATGTAAGAAACAAAGTGATATTAACACTTCATTATACAAAATGTAAAAGTGACCTGTTGTATATTTCCTACGGACTAATAACAAAACAGTCAGATATTGCCTGCAAAGCAGGATTCTGGGAACAGGACTATGTCTCTGGCAACTTCAACACCGTCTCTGGTAGGTTCTGTCGCACTAACAGGACATAACCAGGCTGAAGGGGCAGCTCCTTGGTATATAGTCAGTACAGTGCTCAGCATTGATGCTAGATCCTGTGGCTGCTAGATTGCTCTGTGGCAGGTTATGAGGGAATCAGTAAAAAGGAAACATGTAATTGACCGCATCGTCAGCGATCTGCCTGCTGCATTAGTTAAGAAGTCCAAGAGAAAGAACATCCGTCCAAGGACAAAATGAATTTGGCTGGAGCTACAGAACAACAAGCACACAATTAAACTGTGAGGTGGGGTCTGGGATATCCAGACAGAGGGCAGATGTTATGATGAAGGGGAAAAGTCATCGTGTTCGTGTCAGATGAGAAGAAGACCACGTGGGCAGGGGGGTAGTTCATGAGGCAGATTGGGGATGGTATCATGAGAAAATGCACTTCACCTTTTGGAGAGGAACCCTCCGTGAAACTCGACTAAAATGGGACTTGATCAAATCGTAAGATGATTTAGACCTCTGTCTGTCTGAATCAAAAGAGGGATGAAATATTGGGAGCAACAAACTTGGAGTGCAGAATTATACAGGAGATTAAAATCCTCAAAAAGCGGTAACACAATGTTCCAGACTGTTAAAAGAAGCTGGGGAAAATCCCCTGCCTTATAGTTACCCACATTATCCAATCCTCACTGAATGTTGGGATGGTGCCGGAGGACAGGAGAATAGCTAATACCGCAACTTTGTTTAATGTGACGCAAGGGACTGACTGAATATGTCGTGGCTGGAATTCTGAAACAGTGGATACACGGTCACTGAGGAAGTCCCAGGGACTCCAGGACAGTCAGTCTGGATTTGTTCAAGGAAGATTGCGTGTAATTAATCTGACAATGTGATTTGAGGCAGTAACTTGCAACTGCATGTGACTTACTTGGAGTTGACGAGAAATCCCATGGCAGGCTGCTTAAAAACAGAAACTATGGGGTCCAGGTGAATAAAGCAAACAACCCAGGGAAGCGCAAGGCAATGGGTTTGGGGACATCAACAACAGAGAGGAATACACAATAAATGAGAGTATGGTCAGTGTGGGCAGATAAGTGAAGGTAGCTGGAAACACTAATAATCTCGTTAATGGAGCGAATGGCACAATTTCCTCTATCAGCCAATGTGCAAAATTTCAGAACAGCAAGCTTATGATGGAACTGCATACATAATGAGCTCAGTCACAGCTTGGGGACTGTGTGCAGTCTGATCACCTCATCACATGGATGGATGGAATTGTACTGGAGAGGGTCCAGAGGAAATTCTTCACCCTGTGACAGTGGAAGTGCAGTTATGAGGGAAGATTAGAATGGAGGATGCTAAGAGGATATTTAATTGGGGTGCACATATTGTCAAGGGGCTGCGTAGAAAGGGGGAAGACACCTTGTTTCTGTTGGAGAGCTCAGTTACCAGTGGCGAATATTTAATGTAATTGGTTGGAAGATTAGAGAAGTGGTGAGGAAGGTTGTTATTTCACCCAGGGTATGGTCGGGATCTGGGAGGCACACATGGAAGCGGAGTAGAGGCAGAAACTCTCAAACCATTTTAAAAAGCTGCTGGGTTCTGCACCTGAAGTTCTATATTCTCTGGGGATACAGAATTAGGGCTTCAAACAACAACGTTACATCTTGTCCAATGCAGACAGTGGACAGAGTGATCTCCTCTATACTGTGCTATTTTCTGAAGTTTTCAAAGGTTACCAACATCTGATCGGATCAATACACAGGGATGAGGGTGAGGACAGGGTAGGAGTGGTGTGTAAATTGATTGGCATCACAATAATACTGATCCCACCCTTTATACACAATGCTACTTCACTGTGTTGGCCTTCTTTTAGAAATGGGGAAAACCTGTGATTATCCAGGTCTGTCGTGGTCACGCCGCAGCCCCATTTCCATAATCCCACCTCCATCTGACCTGGTTCACAATATTTAAAACTACCGTTTCACAAGCCTCGTTAAAAAGTTCCCAACTTCATTCTTGCCCCATTGAAAGCTGCTATCAATCTCAATTATTGCATATCATCCTCTACCATCATCCTGAACTTTACAATAAAATAATCGCTGTGCCCCAAAACGCTCTCCTACTGACACTGGATCCACTTGCCCCACCTCTTTCCCAAGGACAAAGTGTTCCTGGATTACATGGAGGAGAGCTTATTGCAGGAATGTGTTCAGTCCAACAGTACATGCTTCCTTGAATACTTGCCCCTCATGACCCTGCAGCACCAGTAACCCCGTCTATATTTGGATAAATTAATTTTCTCAGTGTAACTAATCTGTAGTATTGCCATCGCTTTGAAATGACTCTGCCTAATTATTCACTGCATCATTTCTTTGGTTGCTGGCTGACAGACTGCACCTCGTAGTGTAATTGTATGTTTGTTGTTCTGTAGCTCCAGCCAAATTCATTCTGTCCTTGGATGGATGCCCTTTTTCTTGGACTACTTAACTAATGTTAATCGAAACCAATACTTCTACCTTCATCCTTTCCCTTCCCTTCTGTTATTTTGGCATCATTTATACCTTGCAATATTTAACACCAGGCCTACCATTCCTTGAACCAGCTCTCGGTTACCAGCTCCCGGGTATCAGTATTTCCACACATCAATCTGCATCTGGAACTCCCCAAACGCCGGGTAATTCATGTCCACGCAGAATACCTCAGATTAAGGCTTTCTTCCTTATTCCATCTTCCAATGATAAACTTGTTGTAAATTTGTACCAACTGCATCTCCCCTTATTTTGAGAATTCTGGTAGTCTCCTCTAATATTCCTTTTTGGATCCTAAGCACACGTCAAGTTATTTTCAATCCCTCCAAAACACCCCATAAGAAATTCCATCCCAGCTCTGTCACATTAGCCCATCCAGCTTGTACAGTTGCTGCCTTCCCCAGAACCAGTCCCAAAGTCCCAGGAATCTGAAGCCCTTCCTGCTGCACCATCGTTCCTGTCACGCACTCATCTACCTAAAACTCCGAGTTCTGTTCTCACTTGTACACTGCACTGGGAGCATCCCAGGTATTGCTACATTTGAGGTCCTCTTTGCTAACTATCCACCTAGCTCCCTAAATTCTGACTCCCAGACCACTTCACCCTTCCTACCCCTGTCATCCCTATCAACTTGGACATGAACTTTGACTGTTCCCTGCCCAACAGATGAATGTCCTGCAGACACGATGACATTCTTAACCCCACTATCCTGGAATTAGAGACACGCTGACATCTTCTTCAATTTCCTGTCTCCCCTGTGAATATTGCTACTCCTTCCTTCTCCCTCCCCTCCTGTACAGTCAGGCTGTTTGTGGTACCACAGACATGGCTCCGACTGCCCTCCCCTGAGCAGCCAGCACTTTCATCAGATTCCAAATCGGGAAACTGAATTGAGAGGGAGACACCAGGATATTATTTTATTCCCTGATTGTTTCTCACTGGCACATGGTTAACACTGCTGCCTCACAGCGTCAGAGACCGTGGTTCAATTCCAGCCTCGGGTAACCCTCTGTGTGGACTTTGCACATTCTCCCCGTGTCTGCGTGGGTTTCCTCCCACAGTCCAAACATGTGCAGGTTTGGTGAATTGGCCGTGCTAAATTGCCCGTAGTGATAGATGAAGGGGTAAATGTAAGGGGATGGGTCTGGGTGGGTTGCTCTTCGGAGGGTCGGTGTGGACTCGTTGGGCCTATGTCCACACTGTAAGTAATCTAATAAAATAAAAAGGACTCCCAGGACATAAGGAGCTACAGAGTATGGGAGCATTGCAAATTATTGGGATTTAGGGGCTGGAAGAGCTAAGATGGTTGAGGTGGATGAAAAGTACCAATTTAGCACAACCAGCCGCTGTAATTCACAGAGATATAAGGAAGGGAATCTGTGTTGTCATTGAATACAGTTATATGGAGAGACAAAGATACTGAAGGGTTACAAATTTAAAAAGGAAGAGGTTATAAGTGATCAGAAGTGTAAACAAGAATTAAAAAATTTGAGAGATCACTAGCACAGATGGGAATGGAGGTGGTGAGACATTCTGATGAACAATAAGAGTTGTCAGCAGAGAAGGATGTCAGATATAAAGGAAGAGCTGCATTTTTGTATGCAGTTACAGTCGTGAGGCGTATTTCAGCGACTGCTGGAGGGTACACAGAGCTGGTGCAGTGGCTCAGGAAGGCAAATCACCACCACCTTCTCAGGGACAACTCCAAATTAACAAAGCATCCAGGAATGCTCATGACTATCAATGAATAAATAAATAAAATATCTACAAGCAGCACTGAGGTCACTCAAGAAGGCCCTTTCAGCAGCACTTCACAAACCGGGAACAGCTATTACCTGGAAGGACAGAAGTTCCAGCTGCACGGGAACACCAGCATTTGCAAGGTGCCCTCCAAGCCACGCTTCACCCTCCCAGCACTGTGTCTGTCCCTACACCCAAAGGATTACAGTGGGTGAGGAAGGCCGCTCACCACCACCTTCTCCAGGGAATTACAGATGGAAAGGTAATGATGGCCAAGCAAGTGATGGCCACATCCCATCAGTGAATTTGAACACAGGAAACTCATGGACTGTTCATGTCCATTTTGCTTCCTCCACACAATCCACATTCCCATCTCGTTCTGTGTCAGCAACAAACATGGAACCAGTAGATTTTGTCCATCCATCAAATGCAACGAATCCCTTTGTGAATAGTTTGGGTCAAGCACTAATCCATTTATTCCCACTTAGTTTTCTGTTAAAGAATTCCCAATCCATGCCAGTACATTCCCTCCAATCCCACATTTGCCAATATTGCGGATGTTGAAAGGTTTCTGAAAATCCCGACAAATCTCTCCTCCCTTTTATCTACTCTGCTTGTTCACAGCCAGGCAGGAAAACAAATCCAGCAGGGTTTGTGAAATGAAATTTCAGTTTCCGAACAACATGTTTGGCATGGGTAGAGGATTGGCTGATTAGCAGAAGACAGAGTAGATATAAAGGGGCCATTTTCACGATGGGAACTGGTGACGAGGGGAACTCAGCAGGGGTCAATGTTGGGACTACGCTGTACATGTTATACATTAACAGTCTAGACAAAGGGTGTGAGTGGGTACAAGAACTAGTTTTACAAGAATGAGCCCAGGATGAAATGCTTGCAATATCTGGGCCTGTACTTGATGATGTTTCAGAGGCAGCGGTGGCAGTATCTCATTCAAACTGACAGAATACTGAGGGGCCTGGATGGAGTGGATGGGAGGGGGAGGGGGGCAAGATGCTTTCACCAGGCAGAGAGACTAGGGGCCAAGGGCACAGCTTCAGAGTGAAGGAAGGACCATTTAGAATGGTGATGTGGAGGAATTTATTCAGCCAGAGGGTGATGAATCTGTGGAACGGTTCCTGCCGTAGGGAGGGTTATTGATGAGGGTGACATTTACTCAGATAGGGCTTCAAAAACTGGAGAAGGTTATGGAGATGATTAGATGGATGGAGATACTAGAGAAGCTTACATTGACAGGGTAAGGGATGATAGGGCTGGGAGAATGTTAGTGACTCTTGCAGGAACTGGATCGGGAGAGTCACAGGCAATGGACTGGGTTCTACAGATTGAGAGTAATGCAAGGACCTGAGAGGAGTACACAGATAGGGAGGATTGTGGGCTCTCCACATTTTGAGAGGGTTTCAGATTACACTGATAAGGAGTGATATTGGAACTGTCGGAGTTTACAGAGACTAGGAGGTTTGAAGTTGTTTACTTGTTAGAGGGATTTTTAGGGTCAGTAATATGGAACATAGAGGGAGAGTTCAGATTTTATTAGATTCCCTACAGTATGGAAATGGCAGTTCGGCCCAACACATCCACACCAACTCTCCAAAGAGTTATCCACCCAGACCTATTTCCCTCTGAATGATGCACCTAACGCTCTGGCCAGTTTAGAATGACCAATTCACCGGACCTGCACATCTGTGGACTGTGGGTGGAAACCCATGCAGACACGGAGAGAATGTGCCACCTCCATACAGTCAGTCACCCAAGGCTAGAATTGAACCTGCGTCTCTGACGCTGTGAGGCAGCAGTGCCCACCAGTGAACCACCCTAAACTGCAGTGCTACACAAGGAGAGGGTTTTTGAGGTGCAGGGAGGACCACACATAGATGGGAAGTGTTGTTGCAGTTGGAAAAGGCTCTGGAGGTGGTTACACAAGATAAGGAGTTTGGTCGGGATGGGAGATGGTTACAGAGGTCATGAGGCAGGAATGTGATCTGGCCGGCAGAAGGTTACAGTGATATCATGTTCTCTTGGGGCTTGTGGAAAGTACACAGGTTGGTAGTTTGGTCCAGGCTGGAGGATTTTACAGAGACAGGGTGGACGGTAGTTATTGTGGAAATCTACAGAAATAGAGATTATTGGACTGAGTTCAGGATGAGGTTACTGAGATTGGGCATGTTACCGAGTTTGGAGCATATTGCACATAGGGAGAGTCGACAGCATTGCAGTAGGTTTCAAACAAACAGCAGGATTATGGGAGTGGTGGAGGTTACAGAAATAGGAACTTTTCTGGGAATTACAAACATTCAAGATACTGGTACACATGAGTTGGACCGATAGGCATGTCTCCTTGCTGTATGACTCTATCACACAACAAGAAACAGTGTGAGAGGGAGAATATAGAACAGAAAGATCCCAGGTTTCAATACCACCTTCTTAAGGGAGGCCTGCTTTCCCCTCTGTTGTCCTGATCCTCACTAAGACAGCACAGGTCTGGATTGATAACTGTCAACTTCCTATATTGTCAGAGGAAGGCTCAGCACGGCAGAGATGAAAGTTAACAAGACAGTGGGATTTGGGCCTGGGACCATCATGCTCTGTGTTCACCCTTCAACACTGTATCTATGTCATGTCTTCCGGACCAAACTTCGATGCCTTAAATCAGCTCTGCTCTGTTCATTGTGAGTGATCTTACCTCGCTGCAGGATTTATTGAAGAAACCAGATCTCCCTGCCCTCTGGCTGACCAATTGCATTCAATGAGATAACAGTTGGGATGTTTATTGGATCAGTAACATCCTGAATACACGCAGGAGTTGGAGAAATAGACAGAACGTGACATTAGATTGATGCAGTGAGAGTTACCCAGGGAGAATGGCACTGAGTCCCACTGGAAAATCCCAGTCTCCATCCCTGGTCTGTGTTGCTCGTCTCTCTGGAGTGGAGAATTCTGTTGGCTCAGGATCTGGAGTAGCTGCAAAAGGTGCCGTCACCGGCAGCAATTAGACCCTCACAGTGACAGATACCACATGGAGAGATACTGAGTGATAGCACCAGAGTGCAGGAAGGTATTCAGGATCAAACCACGGTCAGGAAGAAGATGATTTAATTCATGGTGCACTGGGATCAGTACTCAGGGATGAGAGAGCTAGCAGTGGGCCAGGCGATGGCCTACTATTACTCTCACTAGACTGTTCATCCAGAATTTAATGTCGGTGGCAGGGATGCTTAACATCCTTTCAGGGAGGAAATCTGCGATAGGCAGCTGGTCTGACCTACAGACCCAAAGCAATGGGGTTGACTCTAAACTGCCTTCTCTGATAGTCTCACAAGGCACTCAGCTCAACGGCAGCTCGAGGGTGGGCATGAAATGCTGGTCAGCCAGAAACAGCAATATCTCCGGAGTGAATTAAAAACATAACTGTTGGGAACAGTGTACTGGCAAATTATGTCGGTGGGTTTATGGACAGGGCTTTAAACAGACAGAGAGGATGCAGGGACAGGGTTCAGGTGAAAGGAGCTTTCCAAATCCAAAGAGAAAAGGTGATGCATCGGAACAGCATGGGAATGTGGCTGGAGACAAGCAGGAAGGAACAGGAAGGGACAGAGTTTAACTAAAACTGTACATCAGCGAATTATGCTGTGACAGGACATTCTGGGAAAAACTCAATTACAATGTTCTTTTTTTGGAATGGACAAAGAATCTGCAATAAGGTAGATGGACTTGTGACACAGAGATAAATAAGATTTAGTCACCAGAAAGATGCGGTTAGAGGAGAAAAAAGGCAGAACGTAAATATTCAATTGTACACATCCTTGAGGGGTCTCAGGCAGAATGGGAGTGCAGGATGGGTAACCCTGACAGGAATGGGTAACAAAGGGATTACAGAGAAAGCATTTGGCCTCAGATGATGCAGCTGAATCAGCCTCAATGCAAATTATGGGTATCACATGTCAAAAACACAAGCAGGAGCACAGTGTTTAGGCTGCCTGACAGCATTTCATTGCTCAGCACCGTTACACATTCCAATGAATTCCTGTGTAATGAAAAGGCACTGTGATCGCTTTGGGATTCTTCAATCTTTGTATAATCTGAGACAGTCACATTGGCACATGCTCCAAACTCCTCTTTGAATGTTTGTGTCAGTGTTTCTTTGAATAACACATTGTGCAAATGACCAGGGACGTGACTGTCTCAGAGCGACCGTCGGGTGAAGAAGCTGAGTGAAGGAGCAATGTCACACTGAGCTATCCTCTGGGAAATTGTAGTGTAGTGGAATTCTGTGAGATGATGGATTTTTAAAATGACCCTAAAGCACACCCGACAATCACAACCAAAGCCGTTTACATGTGTTTGAGAGGAGAACTGACCAAGGTAAACGGGGAAACAGTGAAGTGTATGGCTGGTAATGGACAGTTGAAAACATTTCTCCATCGAGATGTACAGCACAGAAACAGACCCTTCAGTCCAACGTGTTCACGCCACCCACATACACTAACATAATTTTGTCTCATTTGCCAACATTTGGCCCAAACCCCTCTAAACCCTTCCTGTTTGTATACCCATCCAGATGCCTTTTAGATGCAGTAATTGTACCAGCCTCCACCATTCCACTAGCAGTTAATTCCATTCAAACATCACCCTCTACCTGAAAAAGTTGCCCCTTAGGTTCCTTTTATATCTTTCCACTCTCACCCTGAACCTAGGCTGTCCGGTTCTGGACTCCATTGCCTCAGGGAAAAAACCTTGTCTGTTAAACCTATCCATGTCTCTCATGATTGCATAAATCTCTATATGGTCACCCCTCAGCCTCAAGTAGCCCCAACCCATTCAACCTCTCCCTTTAGCTGAATCTTCCAATCCTGGCAACATCCTTGTAAATCTTTTCTGAAACCTTTCAACTTATACAACATCCTTCCGATAGAATTGCACGAAATATTCCAAAAGTGGCTGATCCAATGTCCTGTACAGCCACAACCTGACCTCCCAACTCCTGAACTCAGTGCTCTGATAAGTAAATGCAAGCAGACTAAACACCTTCTTCACTATTCTATTTAGCTGGGATTCTACTTTCAAGGAACTATGAACCTGCACTCCAAGGTCTTTTTGTTCAGTAACACTCCCTAGGAACTACCATTCAGTGCACCAAGATCCTTCTGTATTTCAATGTCCCTCAGTGTCCTAACTTTCTTCTTGAATTTGACATGACCTCACACTTGCCCAGATTAAACTCAATTTGCCACTTCCCTGCACATCTATCCAACTGATCTGTAACCTCCTGCACCCTTGGATCTCCTTTTTCATCCACCCCAACTCCACCAATTTTCACATCATCTGCAATAATTAACTTCGTCACTTCCCTTCCTTTCAATGGTGTGAGAATGTGTAACCAGACGGCAGAAAATCCCAGCAAGGGCTCACCCATTTAAGATGGAAATAAGGAGGAATGTCCTCACTCAGAGGGTAGGGACTCTGTGGGAATTCCTGATTGCAAGGAGATGTCGAGGTTGGGTCAATAAGAATATTGACAGCAGAGATGGTCAGATGTTAATGGATCAGGGAAACAAGAGTTTTGTGGAAAAGGCAGGAAAGTAGAGTCGGAGAGGATCACATCAGCCAAATGGCCACATTCTGCTCTGACATCTCATGGTATTAACTCGAACTCAATATCTGCATTATAACACTATGAGTCTTTGCTCACAAAACTCCTTTACAATGGGATTATTAGATATTTATTATTACACAGCATTTGATCTCCAATGTACAATGTTCCTTGACATGATGTTATAGAAAACCATCTTGTATACAATCCAGGATTCCATCCATTACAACACTGATACTCATTAGTTATCCAGTCGGGACGGAGAACACTGTCACACACAGTTTCCAGACCGCCCTTGCTACAAGGGGGCGGGGTGGGGGGTGGAGGGTGGAGGGGGGAGGGTGTTGAACAGATGGGTAGAGGTTACAGAGATAGGGAGGCTTACAGGGGCTCGAGGATGTTAGAGATAAACAGAGAAACATCTAGGCAAGAATGTTCAGGGGACTGAGGGGTTTGGGGATTGGAGGAATTTACAGAGATAGAGGGAGCTGAATTAGATTCTGGAGATAGGGGTAGGGATGGATATAGGGAGAGGCGGCAGACTGAGAGACACAGACAGGGAGTGTTTCAGTAAGAGATTATCATGTATACTGACCGAGATATGAAAGTTTGTAGTGACTGAAGATGTTTACAGATATAAGAAGGCTCCTGGGCTACATAGATTTGAAGGCAATGAAGAATTCCAATTTTACTGGGTTGGAGACAGTTACACAGATGGGGAGGATTACACAAACTGGAAGAGGTTCCTCTGGTCAGGAGGGTTGGTGGGGAGAGGGTGAAGTTTAAATAGATTAAGATTGAAGATTTGGAGAACGATAAGGAGGTTACAATTTTTTCACAGAAAAGGAAGGGTTGTAGGAGCTGTAGAGGTTTACCCAGATAGGGACTGATAGAGAGGTTAAAGACAAAACACATTAACGTGGACGGTGGCATTGGTAGGAGCAGCTTACAGGGATAGACAGGGCTTGGCATTTACAGGGATGAAGGAAATTAGTATCTACTGGAGAAGTTTAGGGATTAGGGTTTCAGGGACTGGAGAACTTGACAGAGACAGACAGCATTGTGTGGACTAGAGCAGATTCCAAAACAGAGGAAGGATTATCGGGACTATAGTATATTACAGAGATCACTAATACAGTATGGGCCAAGACTGATGCCTGGGACCTCCGGTGCAGTCTCAGAGAGGGCCCAAACAGCAGGGGTGTGAGCAGGATCGTCACAACATGGTGGGAATGATGCCTGGAATGTTGCTGTTCCTTGGCCAGCTCTGTATCTATGTCCTGTGTTCCAGGTCTGAATAAAGAAGGCGACTAACTCCACCCTGTACTGCTTACTGTGCGAGTGATCTTACCGGATGCAGGATTTACTGAAGGCTCCAGATCTCCCTCTCCATCTCTCTTTAGCTGACCAAGCGTCTTCAATGAGGTGACGGATGAGAAAGGGGTTAGAAACATCCTGATTTCCTGCATGAGGCGGAAATAGACAGAATGGGAAATCAGACTGATGCAGTGAGGATAACTCATGTAGAGTAGCACTGAGTCCAGCAGAGATCACGAAAATCCCAGGTTCCGTGCCTGGTCTACGCTGTTGTGGATCGGACGATTATTTTGGCTCAGTATATGGAATAGCAGTAAGGGTGAGACATGCTGACAGAGGCAGCAATTAGACCCAAATTGAGGGATATCAAATGGAGAGAGACTGACTCATATCACCAGAATGCTGGAAGATTTCAAGATCAAACCATGGTGCCAGAAGAAGTGGTGCTGATGCAGTAGGCACTGCCACCCGTACTCAGGGAGGAGTCAGGTATTTTATTGAGATGGTACAGTGCATATGACCAGGATTATGTAGAGTGCTTTATATTGACACAGATGAGGAGGGACAGGACTCAGCTGAAAGGAAATTCCCAATTCCATTGAGAAATGTTCAAATATTTAAATATGGGGCTGTGGCTGAGGAAAAACAGAAAGAAACAGGAAGACACTGAGTTTACCTAAAACTGTAGGCAGGTTTGTGACAGGAAATTGTGATTTCAAAAGTAAATTACCATTTCTTAATTTGAATGCACGAAGTATTTGTAATAAGGGATATGCTCATGTGACTGTGATTTCTATCTAATCACCATCATGAAGACGTGGTCACAGGGTGAACAAAAGCTGGGGAATTAATATTCATGGCTGCACAACATTGTGGAAAGTCAGGAAGAATGGGAAGGAGAACGGGGATCTCTCATCGTTAGAGATAACAATGGCATTATATATGGCCTCGGATTATCAATCATTAGGAAACCAAATTCTGGATAATAAGAGTCAGAACACAGAAGTGGAAGGGCAGTGTTAAGGCCCCTTTATAGCATTACATTGTGAGATATAGCATTGGACGGGGAATTTTTGGAATTTGTAACAAAGGCAGTAGGACACTTGAAAGGGGATTCAACTTCCCTATCTCATCATCTCATTGGCGGTGAGTCACAGATGAAGCTGACTCTCTCCCACTCTCGGGGAGTCTATAGTTGGCTCTGCAGACGGATGTAGCCTTCCACAGACTCTGTTACACTTGGGACAGAAGGTGGCCGTGGGAAGGGGTGGGTCGGGCGTTGGGGTGGCTGCGAGCTCCTTGTGCTATTTTCTCTTGGATTCCCCTTTTTTCCCCATAGCAAGTGTCGAGGTGCTCGAATCCTTCCCTTTGGATGGTCTTGGCTCAGTAATTCCCAGGATTTACCAGATTTGATTAAGAGATGCTTAGAAGACAAAAAAATTAAACAATTCTGAAGAAGCCAATGATTTAGAAACATGGAAGTATTTGTTAAAGGGATCACTCGGGGTCTAGTAGCAGGAAGAGTGCACCAGGAAAAGGATACATTGTCAGGGTTTAATAAGATGATAGGAACAGGGAGAGGTGAAACTCCTGGAGGTGTTGAGAGTGTTACAGAGAGGGACAATGTTACAAAGCCAGCACAAATTTCTGCAGCTGTAGGTGTTTGTCGCGGTAGCGATGGAAATATCTATTTTTATTTATTCATTCATGGGCTGAGGATGTCACCACTTGGACAGGCGTACATCACCCACTGCTAATTGCCCAGAGCGCAGCACAGACAGCCATATTGCTGTGGATCTGGAGTCACATGTAATCCAGACCAGGTTAGAATGCCAGCTATCCTTCCCTCAAGGACATACGAGAAAAAGTTGAGTTTTCCACATAATCCACATTAATGTCCTGTACAGACTCAACAATGCACCTCAACTCCTACTCTCAATGCTCTGCCCAATGAAGGTGTCCATCGCAAACATCTGCTTCACCAGCCTGTCTACCTGTGACAGCACTTTCAAAGAACTGTGTACCTGTACCCCTGGGTCTCTGATTGACAACACTTCCCCGGGGCCGAACATTAACTGCACAATTCCAGCATGGTTTGCCTTAGCAAAAAGAAACATCTTGCATTTGTCCACGTTATTCCTAAAGTTACTGTCCCAGCAGTACTGTTGAGCCCATTGTACTCTCAGATAACCCTCTTCGCTGTCCACTTTCCCACCAATTTCAGTGTCACTCACAAATTTGCTAATCATGATTCCTGTATTATCATCCAAACTGTTTATATAAATGATGCACAACAGTGACCCAGCTCCGAACTCTGTGGCATACCGTTGGTCACAGGCCTGCAGTTTGAGCAGTAACCCTTTTTGAACATGCTCTGTCTCCTTCCGTCAATCATGTTTTGTATCCAGTTGGTGAGCGCTCCCTGGTTATGTGTGATCTAAACTTACTAACTAGTCAGCCATGCAGACCCATGACAAAGGCCTTAGGAAAATCCATGTAGACGTCATCTACTGCTCTGTCTTGATCTATTATTTGTCTACCTCCACAAACAGTCATTATTTTCCACAAAGAAAGCACTGTTGATTATCGCTAATGGGTTCTTGCCTTTCCAACGCATGATGATCCTCTCTCTCAGAATCCAGTCCAACAAATTACCCTCCCATCGGTCTCACTGGCCTGTAGCGTTTGTCAATGACACAAATACCTCTGCGAGGGGACCTGCAATTTCTTCCCTAGCCTCTGATAAGGCGCTGGGATACATTTGATTATGTCCCAAAGTTTTATCAACCATTTTGCATTTTAAGACATCCAGCACCTCCTGTTCTCAAATGTAAACTCTGTTTAAGACATCACTATGTATTGTCCCAAGTTTCTGAGCTTCCATGTCTTTCTTCACAGTAAATCCTCATTGACCTTTCAGAGCCCCTATTCTCTCTCTCATTACTCTTTAGCCCTGGTTGGAACTTGTCAAAATTCCTCTGAAATTTCAAATATCCCTCTACTGCCACTAGCCTCCCCCACCCTTACCTATTCAGCCATTTATGGTCACACCAAAATATAGAACCCAACAGATTTATCAATATTCTCCTTTTAAAATATAAAGCATTTCCAATTGTTTCTAAGTGTCCAGTTATCATTTATTGCCATATCCTTTATAATACACTCCAGCACGTTCCTGACTTGCTGTCAAGCTAACACTATGTGGTTTCAGACTGACTGCACAAAGAGTTTTGGGAATCCTTGTGATTCAATCTGAAAAAGTTAGCTTGCAGGGTCAGCAGGCAATAGAGAAGGTAAATCAAATGCTGGCATTTATTACAGAGGGAATGGACTCAAAATATATAGATTTCTTGCTAAACTATACAAGGTACCAGTCAGACCACACCTAGAATACTATGAACAGTACGAGTTCCAGAAGTAAAGATATTCTTGTATTGGAGGCAGATCAGAGAAGGGTCACTCAGCTGATCCTGGAGATGGTGGGATTTTCTAATGGAAAGAGGTGGAGTTGATTGTGTTTGAACTATTGACATTTCAAAAAATTGCAAAGAAATTAAACGGAATATCCAGGATTATGAGAGGCTCTGCCGTGGTAGATGTCAGGAAATTAGAAAATCCAACAGTAAAGCACATCAATAGGTCCTTCGGCCCGCCGTTTGTGGAGGTTGTGGATGGAGTGATTTGGTGAGCTTACAGAGATGGCAGAGAAGGAGTCACTCGAGGAGGTGTCAGAGATCGGGACGGAAGGAATGACTGGAGGAGGTGACAGAGATAGGAAGGGATGGATTGATATGGGAGGTTACAGAGATCGGGAGGTTTATGGAGTCTGATCGAGATTTATTGAGGTAGGGACGGGCATTCATCCTGTGGAGGCTGGAGGAGGTGACTGAAAGGAGATGTGCCAAGGTGTTGGAGAAGGTTACTGTGACAGGGAGTTTTATAGGAGATGGTGTTCATTGGTGAAACATATATTGTCGTCTTTTCCAGAAGTGGTAATCGGCAAATGTTGGTAAAGACTCGATGAGATTACATGCACATGGAGGGGAATAGGAAGAGAAGAGTGTACTGAGATTTGGACTATTTTGTAGAGATAGAAGAGATTTATTATAGTTGTGAGGGTTGCAGAGATGAAATGATGTGATAGGAAGTGTAGTAGGGATAGGATGGCATACAGTGATAGCGATGAGCTGGAAGAGTTTTCTGCGATAGTGAGGTTTGTGGTAATGGCTTTTGCGAATGGATTAAATAAGTAATACAGAGGGGTAGTAGACACTGGATGGTTCTTCAGACAGAAGGAGGTTACAGAAAGAGGGAGCTGCATACAGTGGGTTTGGATACAGCCACAAAGAGGACGTTTCAGGTTCATGGATGGTTTTAGTGGCTTCAGGAGGTTACAGAGTCAGAAAGGCTAGTAGTGATGGCAGGAGTTAGAGAAACTAAGCATTGTCGTGATAGGAGAAGGTCACAGTGACAGAGGAGATCACAAGAGAATGGATGCGGTTGCAGACATGGCGAAGGTGAACTTGGCTTCAGAACACTATACACAGGGAGGGTTGCAGGAATTGGAGCAGGTTACACTGGCAGGAAAGGCTGAAGGGGCTAGAAGAGTTTACACAGATACGGAGATCCGTTCTGATAGTATGTTTTCAGAGGTTATGTGGTGATGTAGGATAGGAGGCAGGAATGTTATAGGGATTGAAGATGACAGTGTTATCATGTGCTGCAGGGGCTGGAGGAATGTACACAGATGGGGGTGGTTGATAAAGGCTGGAGGAAGTCACAGTGATACGGTGGGCTGTAGATATTGTGCAAGATGACAGTATTAGGGATTATTGTAATGACTGAAGGAGGAGATTGCTGGGATTGGAAATATTATTCAGATTGGAGCAGTTTACCAAGGCAGGGAAAATATTCAGCATTGGAGTAGGTTTTAAATATACAGTGAGATTGGAGACAAGGGAGGAGTTTACAGAGATATGAACTGTTCTCAGAGTTAGAAGCATTCAAGGCACTGACTCAGATTAGGTGGACCGAAAGGTAAGTTTCTGTGCTGTATCACTCTATCATGGGACAACAGAGAATGGAGGAGAGGGAACAGGGAACAGAAAGATCTCAGGCATCAATACCACTTTCATAAGGAAGGCTGTTTTCCCCTCTGCTTTACTGATGCTCACTGAGACAGCACAGGCCTGGATTGATAACTATGAACTCTCTATACTGTCCCAGGAAGGCTCAGGACAGCAGAGTTGGAAAAAAATCCTCTTACAAGAGGGTGGAGATTGAGCCTGTGAGCTTTATTCCCTGTCTTTACCCTTCAGCACTGTACCCATGACATATCCTCTAAGCTGATGATTCTCCCCCTTTAAATGTCCTCTGCTCTGGTCACTGTGAGTGATCCTACATCGCTGCAGGATTTATTGAAGGCTTCAGATCTCCCTGCACTCTGGCTGATCAACTGCATTCGATGAGGTGATAGACGACACACCCAGCAGTTGGGAAGTCTATTAATTCAGGACCTTCCTGATTACTTGCAGGAGACATAGAAATAGACAGGATGGGAAATTAGACTGATGCGGTGAGGGTTACATTTGCAGAATAGCACTTAGTCCCACAGAGATCTGGAAAATTCCACTCTCCACCCTTGGCCTGTGCTGTTGCGTCTCTCTAGAGTAGAGAATTCTGTTGGCTCAGGATCTGGAGGAGCTGCAAGAGGGAGAGGTTCTGACAGAGGCAGCACTTAGACCTACACAGTGAGGGATCCCACATGGAGAGATACCGTGTGACATCTCCAGAGTGCAGGAAGATGTCAGGATTAAACAGTTGTGTGAGTAAAAGGGATATAGCTTCATGATACATTGGTATCCGTGCTCAGGGATGAACAGCGTGTGATGCCCTAGTGGTATTATTGTTAGGGCATGTATCCGAAACGTCAGCTAATGTTCAGGGGAGACTGATTTGAATCCCACTATCAGAAATGGTGGAATTTCAAATCAATAATTTAAAAATAATCATTAACAGTCCATAATTATGTATGAAACCATTGCTGATGTACACAAATCTCAAACACTTGTCCTTTCGAGAAGGACATCTGCCCATCCTCACGTGGACTGCACGACATACCCACAGCAAAGTGTTTTCCAAATCCAAATCGAAAAGGTGACGCAGCGGAACAGCATGGGGATGTGGCTGAAGACAAGCAGAAAGGAAGAGGATGGTATTAGGTTTAACTAAAATTCTACATCAGGGAATTGGTTTGTGATAGGAAATTGTGGAAAAGAGTACAGAACTTTTATTTTCCGCATCAACAAAGTCTCTTAAATAATGTAGCTGGATTTGTGACAGAGAAATGAAAGAGATTTAGACACCTGAGAGATGTGGTTACAGGGTGAACAAAGGTGGAATACAAAAAATTCAATGGTTCACAATCTTGGGGAAACTCAGGCAAAATGGACGACGTAAACAGTCATGGGCAACAAAGGCATTAGATAGAAATTGGAGGGGGGAGGGAGGGAAGGTTGTTCCTTAAAAATGAACGGCCAAACAATGGTCACAAAATATTCGCAGCAGATAATGTTAAGGATAAGGCACAAGATATTTAATAAGTACAGTTAGAGTAAGAGGATCCCCAACTAAGTAGTGGGGCCTGTTAGAAACCGAAATCAGTGCATGGAGCCAGAGGAAGTATGTGAGGTCTGCAATGAATACTTCCCATCTGTATTCACACAGGAGAAAAGCATCTAAGCCGGGGATTTCAGTTGGGATGGTGAGGTTCTGGAACATATTAAGATCAATGAGAAGGAGGCGTTAAATGTATTCACAGGCAAAAAGGTGGAGAAATTCCCAGTAACAATATAGTATATACCAGGCTGTAATGGGAGGTAAGGGAGGAGATTGCTGGGGCCCATGAGGGTATATTTAATACTTTGCTTGCCACAGGCGAAGTGCTGAATGACTGGAGGATCGCTAATGTGGATCCTTTGTTCAAGAGCAGCAGGGATAGGTCAGGTAATTACAGAGTGGATCGTCTGACAGCAGGCGGGGGGAAATTATTGGATACTCTGGGGGACACGATGTATCAACATTCGAAAGGACAGGAATATATTAGGCATTGTCTGTATGGATTTGCTTGAGTACTGTCCTCTGATATTGATGACGGCAGTGCAGATGATGTGATTCACATGGAAATTATTAAGCTTTTTGACAAGGTCTCACATGGAAGGTCAGTCCAAAAGGAAAGAGCCCATGGGATCCAAGGCAAGTTGGAAAATTGGATCCACAATTGGTGGAGGGTGTTTTTCACGATTTGAAGCCTTTGTCCAGCGGATGCACCACAGGTATCTGTGCAGGAACCATTGCTGGTTATTATGTACATTACTATCTCGGATGTGAAAGCAGAACGTATCATTAGTAGGTTTGCAGATGACATAAAAAGTGAGGATGTTGCCCACAGTGAGGAGCATTGTCTCAGGCTGTAGTCTGATACCGAACAGATGATAAACTGAGCAGCGTAACGGCAGATGGAGTTTACTTCTGATCACTGTGAGGTAATGCACTGTGGGAAGTCTAATAAGCGAACGATATCCATGATGAATGTAAGTCCTCCTGGAGTACTGAGGAAGACTAGGACCTTGGTGGACAAGTCCCAGGATGGCTGAAGGTGTCAGCACAAATAGACAGGATGGAGAAGACACCAGAACTGGGAGAAGGAAGGGGACCCATATCCTGGTGGTGAGAGTTGCTGGAGTTGCTCGAGAGGATTTAAACTCGTCTGGCAGGGGTGTGGGACTCATAAGAGTCGTATGCCGAGAAAGAAGTTTGAGGCTGGTATAGATGTTCAAGAGACCAACATAAATAGACAAGGCAGGCAAGAACATAGCAGGCAATGAGGGAAAATTGACGAATTAAACTGCATTTATTTCAATGCAAAGGGCTGAACAGATAAGGCAGATGAACCCAGAGCATGGATGGGAACATAGGACTGGAATACCATAGGTATTACAGGAACACAGCTGAGGGAGAGACAGAACTGGCAGATCAATGTTCCAGGGAACAGAGGCTACAGGAAGAATAGAACAGGAGGCAAAACAGGAGGAGAGCTAGTGGTTTTGATTGGAGGAAACATCACAGCAGTACCGAGAGAGATTATTTAAGCAGGATCGCCCAGTTAAGCGATATTAGTGGAACTGAGAAATTAAAATTGGTCATCAGTTTGCTATGATTATACTACAGCGATAGAGAATGGGAGATGGAGGAGGAAATATGCCAGGAGATCTCAGATATCTGTTAGAATAATATGACTGTATTGGTTGGGGATTTTAACCTTTCCAAACTTGGACTGGGATTGCTAATGTGTTCAGGATTTGAATGGAAGGAATTTGTTAAGTGTGTTCCAGAAACTCCCAGTCATTATGTAAATGGACCAACTGGAGAATGGGTTAAACCTGACCTCCCCTTGGGAAACAAGGAAGGGAACGGAACTGAGGTGTTAGTGGGGGAGCACTTTGAAAAGTCACCACAATTGTATTAGTTTGAAAATAGCGAGGGAAAAGGACAGGCCTGGTCCACAAGTTCAAGTTATACAATGGAGCAAGATAGTATTAGACAGGAATTTTTAAAGTAGATTTGGGGAGGCTATTTGTAGGTAAAGGGAAGTCTGGTATGTAGTAATAATTTAAAACTGAGATAAAAGGAGCATTCAGCACCAGCATGTTCCTGTTAGTGTGCATCTCGATGCTGACTGAATTAGGAAACACTGGCTGAATGTCGAGGCCCTCATCAAGAAAAAAGGGGGCACATAACTGGCTGCTTAAATGAATCTCTTCAGGATGATCGGGTTGTAGAAATACACTGAGATTGGAAATCAGGAATGCAAAAGGGGGACACGAGACAGCTTTGGCAGAGAAAGATAAGGAGAATTGAAAGAAATTCTACAGGTGTATTAAGAGCAAAAGAAGAGCAAGGGACAAAACCAGTATCCTTAATGATCAATGAGGCCAACGATGTGTGAAATTATAAGATTCTAAACAAATATTTCACTTTGGAGCTTACTGTGGATAAATACTGGGGAACTCCGGGAACTAAACAGTGTTTGGCCTGACTACTATTGGAATAATTTGGAGATGCCGGTTTTGGACTGGGGTGTACAAAGTTAGAAATCACACAACACCAGTTTATAGTCCAATAGGTTGAATTGGAAGCACACGAGCTTTCAGAATGACGCTCCTTCATCAGGTGATTGAATCAATCATCTGATGAAGGAGCGTCGCTCTGAAAACCAGTGTGCTTCCAATTAAACATGTTGGACTATAAACTGGTCTTGTGTGATTTTTAACTATTGGAATACTGTGTGCAATTCTGTTTTCAATACCATAGGAAGGATGTTGTGAAACATGAAAGGGTTCAGAAAAAATGAACAAGTATGTTGCCAGGGTTGGAGGGTTTGCGCTATAGGGAAATGCTGAATAAGCTGGGACTGAATTCACTTGAATATGGGAAGCTGAGAAGATAACTGATAAAGGTGTCTAAAGTCATGATGATCATTGATATGGTCAATAGACAAAGTCTTTTCCCCCAGGCTGAGGGTTTCCCATCTGACAGGACATAGCTTTAAAGTGCGAGAGGAACTTTTTAAGGGACCTAAAGGACAACTGGTTCCCGCAGAGTGTATGGAATAAGCTGCCAGAGGAAATAGTGGAGGGTGATAGAAATACATTTAAAAGGCATGTGGATGGGTATATGAATAGGAAGGCTTGAGAGGGATATTGACAACATTCTTGCAAATGTGACTCGATATGTCATGCAGGAGTTGGTCTGAAGGATCAGTTTCCATGCTGTATATCTCAATGACTCAATGTCTTCAAATGACTCCACATTATAGAAGAGGAGGTGCTGGAGGTTTTAAAACACAAAGGTAGATAAGTCCCAAGGACCTGCTCAAACGTATCTCAGGACACTGTGGGAAGCTGGTGAAGAAATTGTAGGACCGCTAGCAGAGATATTTTTACCATAGAGAAGTGCATGTGATAGGCTGATAGACTGGATGGTAGCATTGTTGACAAGGAAGAAGGTTCTCGAAGATTACAAATGGAATCTCATGAAATGTGTGAATGGCTGAAAAACTGCAGATGGAGTTCAATCTGAATAAATGTGAGGTAATGCAATTAATACAACAAACACAGGCAGGGCTTACACAATTAATGTTAGGACCTTCGGTAGTGTTGCAGAACTCGGGGTTCATTTTTTAATTCTTTGAAGTTTGCAACATGGAGAGACAGGATGGTTAAAAAAGCTTGCTTGCCACACTTGCTCTCATTGCTCAATCCTTTGGATATAGGAGTTGGAAAGTCGTATTGAGATTATACAGGGAATTGATGAGTCCTCTTCTGTAATACTGTGCCCAGTTTGGGTCGCCCAGTTAAAGGAAAGATATTATAAAGCTGCAGGGGGTTCAGAGGAGATTTACTGGGCTGTGGATGGGAATGGAGGGTTTCAGTTATAAAGAAAAGCTGGATAGGTTGGTATGTTTTCATTGAAACCTGAATGTTGACAGATGACCTCATAGAAGCTTATAAAATAATGAGGGGGATAGATAGAGTTAATGGGAGTTGTATTTCCCATGGACAGGGGAGTTTCAAGACAAGGCACTACGTTCTTAAGTTTAGAGGAGAGACATTTAAAAAAAAGTGCATGGGGCACATTGTCACACATCGGGTGGGATGCGTGTGGAATGAACTTCCCAAGGAAGGGATGAATGTGGGAACAATTACAATGTTTAAAGACATTTGAATTAGTAAAGAAATAGGAAGGGTTTGAAGGGGCATGATCCAGGACCAAGCATGTTGGACGAGATCAGTTTTAGAGCATGGGTAGCAGAAACCGAGCAGTGCGGTATGACTCTGACTATGATTATAATGTTGTGGCATTAATTCAGAAAGGCTGCAAGATAATGTTATTCTCGCAATTTCACCAATCACAGTCTCCATTAGATTACCTTTCCATTCCGGTGTCTCCAGGACGGCAATGAAGGAAATGGGAGAAATTCAATAACATATGACATCGAAATTCATTGGAACGATTTTCCCATTCGCCAGAAAACCAAATAACGATGAGTCGAGTCAACGCAGGACTGTGTTTCACAACAGCAATGAAATAACATTCTACATTCGGTTCCAGTAAAAACTCAACTTGCCGGGAACGTAAAGCAACAGTCGCGCTGTTTGCGATTTTCCACGTGGGAAGTGACCACGATCATGACGGCCGAGACACTTTGAAATATTCGGCACTATCACACACCACAGTTAATACCCCGGGAAACAAACGAATTTTTCTTTTGTTTTGAACATCAATACAGCCGGGATCGAAACAGAATTTTAACATGCTGCTGCGTTGGAGATGATGAGCAAAATTGGCAGTGGTGGGATTCAAACCCACGCCTCTTGTGAGATTAGAACCGAAACCCAGCGCCTAAGAGCGCTCGACCACAGTAACTGAAGTCAAAAGGTAATTATCTCACCCCACCCACATTCCGGAAGATGTGCTAACTGCCCTGGAGTGCTTTTTGTTCTCGATGTGAAGAACTCTCACGCCTGAGTCACCTTCCCGTCTCTGGTTGCTGAGTGACTCATAAAGAAGGAGTTTCACCAGAGCTGCAACTGCCTCACTTTCCCACTCGCTCTCCCCGTTTACATTTTCCTGCTCATCAGTGATTTAAAGAAAATCAAATGGATGCGATGTCATTCTGTAGCCTCTCTGTCAGTTCCTCCGTTTCAGTTCCAACATGGCTTAGATCTCGGGGCGCACCTTAATACTAGCGACGCTATGAAAGCACAGGTCCAGAGGTTCCTCTGAGAGTGCAATTTCTTTCATTGCTGTTGCTGATTGAATGTGCCACTAACGTGCAAACTGCTCCAAAATATGATTCAGGACCTCTGTTGCCAATTCTCGCACTTTGAATAACGACAGACAGCTTCCAAATGAGGTCTTTCAGATACGACTTTGGGGTACATTTGACAGACAGACTAGTTCAGGAATCCGTGGTGTTCTGTGACACCAGCGCATCAGCATCTGCCCTGTCTTTGAACCGGGCCGCCTGAGCAAGGAATGCAAATGCGGTACTACTGTTCGGGGAAGGATCGATAACTACACTCTCAAACTGAATGGCACATGATCAGAAGCAGTTTGTAGAATATCTTTACAATGCTCTGCACAGTAATCAAATGGAAATGCATTGCATTTCACTACGAGAGCAGATTTGTTCAAGCAAATTCGAAGGCAGGTTTGCAGATGGGAAAGCAAGCAGGAAAGCTCCGTTCTTGTCCATGTAAAAGGCTGCAGATGAAGAACAAAACCGTTTCGACCGCGGGAACCTATCTTGCGGAAGGTGAACGTGCTGATCACTATGGTACAGAAACAAGCCCACAGCCGCCCCTGCTGCAGCTCAGTGGCATCCGAAACTGAAAGTTGAAGCCATTCTACCTTTCACCTTTCTGTTTCCGATCGCTCGTTGTTTAATGGGACTTGTTTAATTTTGGCTATGTGGTATGCATGGACGAGATACACCGAAGTATCTGTTTCCACGCGGTGCAGCCCAATAACGTTGTGTTGCTTACACCGGCTTTCAAAGGATAACGTTTTAGCCGAGCTGGCTGTCGCAGTCTGTGGCACAATCATTTAGTCTGTTCGACTGCTCACTGCAAAGGTAGTATTGTGAAACACTGCTGAAACGAAGGACTTCCTTACTTTTGCTCCGACTGACCAAACTCTGTGAAATTTTCCCAGATCCACAGCTGAGGAGTTTTTGCAGCTGGAAGTTACCTCAGAAAGCCTGTTAATTCGTAATGTATTGAACGAATCGCAAAACAGAAAACATTTGACACGGAACACAAACAAAACTGGCAAACCAAATGCATTTTCAGATACAGTGAGCATGAATGCTCAATGTGAGACACTACGAGGGCATGTGCCATAAAGTAATCTCACAACTAACAACAGGGCAATTCCAAACTACTCTTTCAATGATACTGGAGCCTTAGTGCACCACCATTTCCCAGACAATGCTGAAAAGAGAGAAAGAAAGAACATAATAAGAATGGGCCACAAAAAGTGAATTTCACCAATCACAGTCTCGATTAGATTACCTTTGCCTTCCGGTGTCTCCGGGACGGAAACAAAGGAAATTGGAGAAATTCAATAGCATATGACATCAAAATTCATCGGAACGATTTTCCCATTCGCCAGAAAGCCAAATAACGATGAATCGACTCACCGCAGGACTTTGTTTAACAACAGCGAAGAAATAGCAGTCTCCAATCGGTTCCAGTAAAATCTCAACATGCTTGGAACACAAAGCAACAGTAGAGCTGTTTGCAATTTTCCACACGGGAGGCGAACACGATCATGACAGCAGAGACAATTTGGCACTTTCCGACTCCACAGTTAATTCTCCGGTAAGCAAATCAAATTTTGTTCTGAACAGATGTACTTCTGTGAAACAAGCCGTGCCGTTGCAGTTGATCAGTAGAAACGGCAGTGATGGGATTCGCACCCACGCCCCTGTCGAGACAGGAGCCTTAACTCAGCGTCTTAGACCCGGTCGGCCACACTACCAGCTGCACGGGTTGGCCATTTTCTTGCATTTCCAATTGAGCTCCTGCATAACCACACATGCTAAGTCACATGAAAAGGGTTCCATGATCTCTCCCGACTCGCACAGCTGCTTGGATGTGCCCGGCTACAATATCAATTTCGCAGCAGACAATGAAAGCCCATCAAACCGGATCAAATTCAATGGTAAGCTGAGGCTATCTTCTCAGACTCTTTTCAGCTACAAATGTATGTGTGAGTGCGTGAGCATACATGTTCGTTTATGATTGGGTCAAATAGCCACGAGCTGCTTGACATTACTTCAATTTCGATTCTTCCTTTGCTAAATGATTTCACCCATTGCTCAAAACAGGACAACTTTCACGTTTACACGGAACACGAAGGATACAGGACTACAGGGAAAATGCACAAAGCTGAGCAGGCCGTGTTCCACATCATACCGTGCAGCATCGTTTCAGTCACTGTGTCTGTTTTGCAGAATAAGAGTCCCAAAGACTGTTCTCCACCCTAAAACCGGAGATAGCATTACAATCCGAGAAGGACAGATCACATTGTGAGGATGCTCTGACGTTGGGGCCAGTTCGAGATGCCACTTTCCTTGCCTTTTACCTTAACCGTGCAATTGGCTGCAGGGATGTTCACACCTGGACATGAGCCACATGGATACCAACTGAGTTGGAAACCTGTGTGCGAATCGACGAGAAGCGACTCAATAGATTTTGCTAAATTCCATGTTGCTTATTAGAAATGCAGTTTCTGTTCACCTCAATTTAAAAGGCAGTTTCTGAACATAGTAACTGAAGTCAAAAGGTAATTATCTCCCCCCACCCCCACTCCGGGAGAGGTGCTAACTGCCCTTGATTGCTTTTTGTTCTCGTTGTGAAGAGCTCTCACGCCTGAGTCACCTTCACAACTCTTGTTGCTGAGTGACTCACAAAGAAGGAGATTCACCAGAGCTGCAACTGCCTCACTTTCCCACTCGCTCTCCCCGTTTACATTTTCCTGCTCATCAGTGGTGCCTCTAAACTGTCATAGAAATACCGTGCACTCACCGGTTGTATCACTGGAGCCATTGAGTGTCTCTGCGACCTTATTCCCAACCCTATTTCAAATTGGATCTCTGCGACTGCGCCACTCATTTCCTCTGATTCTGGGGCTGCGAATTGGGACGATGTGGCAGCAGTGGTTACTGTCTTGTGTGGGGAAACTGGTGAAGGAGCCGATGTTAAACTGCATTACTATTGAAGCATACATTTCAACAAAATCTGCACTGTCCCCGGAGTCTTTGATGTTTTGGAGAAATCTATTTATCTCAGCCTTCAGCATATTAATGATGGAATCACCACAGCCTCTGGGGGCACCGATATTAAACGCTCAGCCCATTCTGATTTCCCACATATTTGCCACAGTTCGCTAAGCATTGATATTGTGCATTTTTTGCTCTGCCTAACATTTCTTATGCGAAGAGACTGGTGCTGTTAGCGTGCTTGCAGGTGGGATGCTGTGATCGTATAGTGGTTAGTACTCTGCATTGTGGCCGCAGCAACCTCGGTTCGAATCCGAGTCACGGCAATAAACTCTCTAATTGCGCCCGGTTTTGTGAAACACAAAGGAATCAGTTGTTTTAACATGGTAATTTTCTCCAAGGTGATGACTTTTTTCCTTCAAATTCTGCTCGCTCACATCTCTGTGTTTCATATGTCAGAATTCAAATCCACCCGTTCTCAGAGATTTCTCTCCCTCCTGCGATCACAAACTGAACTTTCTGTCCCACACCTCCGTTTCATCAATTTAGAGATGCCGGTGTGGGACAATGGTGTGCAAATGTAAAAATCACACAACACCAGGTTAGAGTCTACCAGGTTTTACTGAGCACTAGCTTCCGGAGCTATGCTCTTTCATCATGTGGTTGTGGAGTCATTTCCTATTTCATTAAGGCGCTGCAGAATCTAACACTGACTCTCACATTGATACGGTTCACTGTGTGTTGCTGCGGTCACTGTTGCTGGGTGAACGTGCCCTAAGCCCACCATCGGGACCTGCAGACCAGTTGATCCATTTGGTTACCGCTGTTGTGAGGCCAGTCCTCAGGTAACAGCTTTTACTGATATGGACTTGCGATTATTGGGGTCAAGCTCAGAAAAATGACACAGGACAATATCGAGGAATAGGGACTTAATTGGGAAAGATTAGTAGTACGGTTTTCTGCAATGGCCGTACGCTATTACCACTGGACTGTTAACTCAGATACCAAGCAAATGAACCAGGGACCCGGGTTTGACTTCAACCATGCCAGGTGTTAGAACTGGGATTCAATAAATATCTGGAATTACGAATCTAATAACACCTATAAATACATGGCCAATTGTTGAAAAAACAAAACCATCGGTTCACTGACGTCCTTTGAGGAAGGAACCTGCTGTTCTTACCTGGGTCCGTCCTCGATGTGACTCCAGACTCACTGCAAAAAGGTTCAGTCTCAACTACCCGCTGTGCAATTAGGGATCGCAATCAATACTGCCGAGACAGCGCCGCCCACACACTGTAACAGAATAGAAAATAAAAGTTAATTCGGCTCGAGCTAGATTACTGTGTGCAGTTCTGCAATTCACAGTCTAGCAATGATGTGATGGCACTGCGAACGTTGCAGGAGAGATTCACTGGGATATTGTCTGGGCTGAAGAGTTTCAGTTATGAGGAGAGATTGGACAGACTGGGGTTGTTTGCCGCCGAGCAGAGGAGATTGGAGAAGACATGACTGAGATGTACAAAATACTGACGGATATGGATAGGATAGACTGAAAGAAGCGTTTGCTATTGAAGGAGGGATCGAACACCGGGCCAAGAGATTTCGGGAAAAGGCAGAAAGGTTTGAGCAGATGTGCAGAAAGGGTCAGAGAGGTGGAAACCCTTCCAATCTGAAAAAAAATTTAAGATGCTAATTTGCGATGCCAAAACATAAAGGAATATAGGCGAAACAATGGAAAACTTGATTCCGGTTGTTAAGCAGTTGTGTCGGACAAGTGTAACCACAAGAGGTTGAAGGGCTCCCTTCGGTGTTGTTGTCCTTCACAGTATCGTGATCAGTGTCCCCGCCTGTCACAGGGCTCAATTCTCCGCTGGGGGGATCATAAAGGTTTTAAACCAATGGCTCTGTTCCCCAGTGAAAATTATGAATGCTTGGCCTTCCATTCTTGGTGGGACGTGTCACAGGAAGGACAGTGCTGTCTGAATCAGCTGGGGAAGGACTGCAGCTCCTGGGGAGAGAGAGTGTCAGTGAAAGTGCTAACACGTAACTTCTGCAAACTGCACATTGTATCTGTGTTGGAATGAAAACCATTATATAGAGTTGTTCCTGACTGATGTGTTTATTTAAATCAGGAAGCTGAGGAAGAAAACAGATAAAACCCATTCAGATCTGAGTGCAGAAACATTTCCAGCCGAACAAATGAGTTTGCACAGCGTAGAACCGCGCTTGAATGCATTGAATGGTGTTGATGGGCGCAGCTTGTTTTCACTCGGCTGAGTTACCAGTGTGCAAATGATGCAGATAGTATTCAATGTGATGGTACATTTGATCAGTGGTTCCAACTGCAGTTAAATCTGTAGGTTCGGTGGATTGGCCATGTTAAATTGTGCTGGTGTGTCCAGGGAATAAATTCAGGAAGTTGAGTGAATTACCCATGGGTAACGCAGTGATAAGGTCAGCAGTCACACGATGCCAGATTTTATTCCAGCGGGTTTATTTAAAATCACTAGCCAGAGGCCTGCGGGGATAGAGACGGTAACTATGTTTGGTTGAGATGCTGTTCAGAGTGTCCCTACAGACTCAATTGCCTGAATTGTACTTTCCGCATTGTAGGGAATCTGTGATTCTATCAGAGAGGACACTGCGGCGTTTACTGGGCTGCTAAGACGTTAGAGACAATGCTGACGGCGTTTAGTGGGGATGGAATTTTATTTATTTGTGTGATAGAAAATTTGAAACTGAACCTAGGAAAACCGAGTGGAAGTTTTGCACAGCAATTGAGCTTTGGATAGAGTAAATAGGTGGTAAATTCACTCTTTCAAGTTCGTAATTTTCTGAACGTCAGGCTTTCAAAACCATCGATGTCAGCACAAAGAAATAATGGGAACAGAATTTCTGTCACTCAGAGAATCCGTTTCCAAAATATTTGGAAAGGCACATTTAGAGACACAGAAGCAGTGAGTTTCACCAGGAGACAGACAGCTTGTGGCCAGGTAAGAGTGTAAAAGCGGGCTGTGGGGAGTGGAAGGTGTGAGGAAACAATGTCTAATTTGGACGACTTTAGCTGTAAAGATAGCTCAGAAACGTGTGCAGCTGAAAAGGATTCTGCAAAAACTCAGATTTTGAAACATTTCCGTTCATATTCCACATGAAGCATTATAAATGGAACTAAGCAGATTTTGTATATTTTCAAGGAAATATATTCCATAATGAATAGGAAGTGACCCGTCTCTTGGAGATCGATTTCCTCCTTTAATCACATGATTTAAAGATGAGAGGACAACCGCCATGATGTTGGGTTCATTTGAGCTTTTCTTTATTCTTTAAGCTGAAATAAATTCGGAGCAAAATTGAATGCAACATTAAACGTTCCAATGATGTAACTCCAATTCACTTCCGAGCATTGCAAGGAACAGAGTGAGGTTGCAGCAAAATTAATAAAATGAAATGAACAAAACTGCATTTCCGGGAATTTTACCCAGTTCAGGTGCAGCCACATGAGATAGACCACCCGGCTAAAACATCACCTTCACTTCTCTCTCCATATATACTTCTTCACGTGAGAGAGAAACTGTCTGAAGAAATTATGCGTCAAGACTAAATGTGCGTGTGAATGTGAGGGGAATTTCATGTTTGTTGGTTCATTCTGAGACAGTTGCGACTCGGAATGAATCAAGGACAGGTATTCCTTCCAAGGACGAGGTCAATTCTTTGGATTTTGCTGGTATTATTATTCCGTTGAAAGCAGAAACATAATGGTGTGGATTCGATTGCGCTCAGGGAATTTCTTATCCCCTCGTTGCATCATGTGTAATCTTGATGTAGTCACATGTGAGCCCCTTTGCAATGGGCTGAAGTGGCCCAGAGGTTGAGGCGACGGGTTGCTCTTCCATTGTGCATGTGTGTACTTCAATCCTACTTTGGCTGTTACTTATATCAAACGCAGCTGTGCTTTCCCTTTGTGCCTTGCATCTTTAATACACACTGGATGGAGAATCTTGCTCTTGCCCTTCATTGCACCGAAGATTTGTGATAAATTGATACCAAATTAAGGTCGAAATAAAGCGATTTTAACCTGTTGCAAGTTAAATTGGGATAATGAAAAGGAGTGCAACATTTCTTTCCTCCTTTCATTCCATCTTGACTTTCTCTGAATTTGCATCACATGAAAGAGAAACAAGTAAGGAGAGATCGAGAGCAATAGTTTATCCAGTGGGATTGTGAATGAGTATTTTGGTGTAACACTCCACACAAAGGTCTGATCAATAATTTTAAAAAAATACAATTGTAATTGGAGCAGCAGAAGACTTCTCCAATGAAACAAACCTTTCATTCTTTCACAAACTATTGCTGTGTGAATCACACCGCGAACCATCATCCAGCATGATCACCAAGTTGCCAACATTAGATCCACCAATTTTCTTTAGCAATCATAGCTTCTGCACCTACCCATCTGTGTTGTGCCATGGCACATTTATTATTCACGAGCTTATGAGCCTAGTTCCTGATCCATCTGATCAGTTTGAGAAACCTTTTCTATCACTTCATCCCATCCCCTCAGAATTCTAAACTTATCAATAAAATAATGCGTTCGACCAAATGATATAGGATTGGAAGTCGGCCATCCAGTCCATCGATTCTGCTCCACCATTCAACGAACTCATGGCTGATCTGATAATCCTCAACTCCATTCTCCTACATTACCTCGACAAAGCTTCATCGTCTTTCTGATTAAATATCTGCCTGGCACAGTTTGAAAATACACAACAACTCAGCCTCAACAGCAGTTTCGATAAGGAGTTCCACCGATTCACTGGCCCCTGAGCAAAGAAATTACTCCTAATTTCTGAATTAAATTGGCAATAACTAATTCTGAGTTCATGTCCTATGGTGCTCCTCATACCAGAGGGTAAACCACCTGCCCATATCTACCCTGTCCCGATCCCATGAATGTTGAACGTTTATAAATGTTATTATGTGATTATAGAGCTCCCCTCCGCCTCCTCTGTTTCAAGGAGAATAATCCCAGCCTAACCAATCATTCCATGAAGCTCCGTATTCTGCAATGTTGACAACATGTTCGTAAATCCCTGCTGTCCCCTGCAGCGCCCTTACATAATATTAAGGCAGGTGGAGAAATTTCTGTGAGGCAACGGTTGAAATTTCAAGCACAGAAGGGCAGTGGAACTTGAAATCAGACAGCGACTGGAATCAGATTAGTCCACACAAGGACGAAATACAGTAACGATAAATCTGACAAATGAAAATCTGATCATACCGTATTGACATTCAATGGCTTTACTGTCACCTAATTCCCCTGTGTAATCGTCCACGGAGCTAGTATTCAGGTAAAATGGATTGAGACTGGCGATATAAACACTTTGACAGCAAACACATGTCCGTTGGTAGACATTTTTTGATTATAAGCTCAACTCATTGCTCAGTGAATCTTACACCGTTTGCAAGGCACAAATGAGATGTGGTACAGAACTCTCTCCATTTGCTTCGATGGGTGTAACGTCCATAATACCTAAGGAACTGGACACAATCCACGACACTGCAGTCACTTGATTGTACCCTATTTAATACCTGAATATTTATTCACTTCACCGCTGAGGCACAATTGCAGCAGAGTGCACCAAATACAGGATGCACTGGAGTAAGTCATCCGGGCATTTTTGACAGAACCTTCAAAGCTCAACAGCTGTACTGACTATAAGGACAAGGTTGGAAGATGTCGAGTCGGAGTGGGACCATGGAACCCTTTTCATGTGACTTAGCATGTGTGGTTATGCAGGAGCACAATTCGAAATGCAAGAAAATGGGCGGTGCCGTTGTCTGGTAGTGTGGCCGAGCGGTCTAAGGCGCTGGATCCAGGTTCCAATCGTGAAAAGGGCGTGGGTTCGAATCCCACAACTGCCACTTCAGCTGGTCAGCTCCACCGCTGCAGCATTGTTAAAATGCTGCTTCGATCCCCGCTGCGTTGATGTTCCAGGGGAATTAACTGTGGTGAATTTTGTGAAGTCTCTCTGCTGTCATGATGGTGCTCGCCTCCCCTGCAGAAAATCGCAAACAGCTCAGCGCTTGGTTTACGTTCCAGGCAAGTTGAGTTTTTACTGGAACCGAATGGAGACAGTTATTTCATCGCTGTTGTGAAACAAAGTCCTGCGCTGAGTCGATTCATCGTTATTTGGCTTTCTGGCGAATGGGAAATTCTTTCCACTGAATATGTTATTGAATTTCTCCCATTTCCTTCATTTCCGTCTTGGAGACACCGGAAGGGAAAGGTAATCTAATCGAGACTGTGATTGGTGAAATTCACTTTTTTATGGCCCTTACTTATTATATTCTTTCTTTCTCTCTTTTCAGCATTGTCTGGGACGTGGTGGTGCACTAAGGCTGCAGTATGTTTGAAAGAGTAGTTTGGAATTGCCCAGTTGTTAGTTGTGAGGTTACTTTATGCCTCATGTCCTCGGACTGTCTCACATTTAGCATTCATGCTTCGCTGTGTCTGAACATGCATTAGGTATGCCAGTTTTGTTTGTGTTCCGTGTTAAATGCTTTCTGTTTGCGATTCGCTCAATACATTACGAGTTAACAGGGGTTCTGAGGTAACTTCCAGCAGCAAAAAACCTCAACTGAGAATCTGGGAAAATTTCACGAAGTATGGTCAGTCACAGCAAAAGTAAGGAAGTCGTTCGTTTCTGCAGTGTTTCACAATACTACCTTTCCCGTGAGCAGTCGAACAGTCTAAATGATTGTGCTACAGACTGCGACGGGAAGCTCCGCTGAAAAGTAATCCTTTCAAACACAACGTTATTGGGGTACACCGCGTGGAAACAGATACTTTGGTGTATCTCATCCATGCTCACCACATATCCAAAGTTAAACAAGTCCCGTTCCCCAGCATTTGGCCTCAATCCCTCTGAACCCATCCTATCCAGAAACTGATCCGATTACCATTGCAATTTTCTGAGTGCAATAGCCTCCTCCACTTCCTCTGGTAGCTCATTCCATACACGCACAACCTTGTGTGTGGGAAATGTGCCTCAGTTCCTTTGTCAATTTCAGAGCACTCACCTTAAACCTATGCTCCCGAGTTTCGAACTCACCCTAGCTTGGGTAAAACACGTAAATACTCAGTTCAAAACCCTTCCATAAAATCATGTCGCAGCCGTTATGCTGCCGGGAAAGTTGTCCCAGGCTATTCCACCTCACTCTACAGTCCAAACATTGACCACATCCTTGTCTACATTTTGTCACCAATTTCACGTTTGTTTTTTTAAAATTTTTCAAGATGTCAATTACCCTGGACAACAACGAGCTATTGGAAAAAGAAAGGTGAAACGTAGAATGGCTTCAACTTTCAGTGCTGGATGCCACAAAGCCGCAGCGTGGTCGGCACAGGCTTGTTTCTGTAGTGTAGTGGTTATCACATTCGCCAAACACATGAAAGGTCCCCAGTTCGAAACTGAGCAGAAACTGCTTTGTTCTTCAATTGCAGCCTTTTACCCGGACAAGAACGGAGCTTTCTTGCTTGAATTCCCATCTGCAAACCTGCCTTCGAAATCGCTCGAACAAATCTGCTCTCTTTGTGAAATGTAATGCAATCCCATTAAATTAGTTTGCAAAGCATTGTAAAGGTTTTCTCCAAGCTGGGTCTGATCATATACCATTCTGTTTCAGAGTGTAGTTACCGCGTTCTGAATCTACCACAAAAAGCAGTACCGCATTTGCATTCCTTGCGCAGGCGGACCGGTTCAAAGACAGGGAAGAAGCTGATGAGCTGGCGTCACAGTGCACCACGGATTCCTCAACTGGTCTGTCTGACAAATGTACCCCAAAGTCGTCTCTGCAAGGCCTCATTTGGAAGCTGCCTGTCGTTATTCAACGTGCGAGAATTGGCAGCAGAGATGCTGAATCATGGTTTGGATCAGTTCGCACGTTATAGTGACTCATTCAATCAGCAACAGCAATGAAAGAAATTACACTCTCAGAGGAACCTCTGGACTTGTGATTTCATAGCGTCGCTAGTATTAAGGTGAGCCCCGAGATCTAAGCCATGTTGGAACTGAAACGGAGGAATTGACAGAGAGGCTACAGAATGACATCGCAACCTTTTGGTTTTCTTTAAATCACTGACGAGCAGAAAAATGTAAACGGGAGGGCGAGTGGGAAAGTGAGGCAGTTGCAGCTCTGGTGAAACTCCTTCTTTGTGAGTCACTCAGCAACAAGAGACGTGAAGGTGACTCATGCGGGAGAGCTCTTCACATTGACAACAAAAAGCACTCAAGGGCAGTTAGCACCTCTTCCGCAGTGGGGGTGGGGTGAGTAGGAACTTCTGTTACTATGTTCAGAAACTGCCTTTTAAATTGACGTGAACAGAAAGTGCATTTCTAATAAGCAACATGGAATTTAGCAAAATTTATTGAGTCGCTTCTCGTCGATTCGCACACAGGTTTCCAACTCAGTTGGTATCCATGTGGCTCATGTCCAGGTATGAACATCCCTGCAGCCAATTGCACGGTTAAGGTAAAAGGCAAGGAAAGTGGCATCTCGAACAGGCCCCGAGGTCAGAGCATCCTCACAATGTGATCTGTCGTTCTCGGGTTGTAATGCTACCTCCGGTTTTAGGGTGGAGAACATTCTTTGGGACTCTTATTCTGCAAAACAGACACAGTGACTGAAACGATGCTGCACGGTATGATGTGGAACACGGCCTGCTCAGCTTTGTGCATTTTCCCTGTAGTCTGGTGTGTTACATGTTCCGTGTAAACGTGAAAGTTGTCCTGTTTCGAGCAATGGGTGAAATCATTCAGCAAAGCAAGAATCGAAATTGAAGTAATGTCAAGCAGCTCATGGTGATTTGACCAAATCATAACCGAACATATATTCTCACGCAGTCAAAGATACATTTCTGGTTGAAAAGAGTCTGAGAAGATAGACTCAGCTTACCATTGATTTTTGTCTGAATTGACGGGCTCCTTCTTTGTGATTCACTCAGCAACCAGAGACATGAAGGTGACTCAGGCGGAAAGCTCTTCACATCGAGAACAAGGAGCACTCAAGTACAGTTAGCACCTCTCTAACATCTTCTGGGGTGGGATGGGGTAATCACCTTTTGACTTCCGTCAATATACTTAAAAACGGAAAGTTGTTCTCTTTCGAGCAAAGGATTAAATCATTTCCCAAAGCAAGAATCCCAATACCACTAATATCATGCAGCTCATGGTTTCGTTGTCGAACCATCACCGAATATACATTCTCTCATAGAGACATTTCATTTGTGGCTTTAGTGAATCTCAGAAGTTTGATTCAGCTTTCCAATGATTTTTGGCTGGATTGAAAGTTTGTTGCAAGATTGATACTGTAGTCGGGCACATCCCTGCAGCTGTGCCTGCAGGAGAGGGATCGCAGAACTGTTTCCCAGTGACTTTGCTTCTAATGTTTCACAGGAGTACCATGGAAGGCGTAAGACAATATGCTGCAGCTGTGGCTGGTTTCGTGGCCAAGTGACCGAAGGTTCCGGTTTCCCATCTGAATTATGGTCACTCTCTCCAAAGTGCTCACCTAAAACTAAATCAAACCCCTGGTCTGGTTCATTACAAAGCACCAGATCCAATGTGGCCTCCCCACTTGTCGGCCCTTCGACATACTGTGTCAGGAAACCCTCCTGTACACACTGGACAAAAACTGATCCATCTAACGTACTAGAGTTATAGCATTCGCAGTCAATGTTGGGGAAGCTAAAGTCCCCCATACTGACCACCCTGGTACTTTTGCTCTTACCCAGAATAATTTTGCAAATCTTATCTTCCACTTCCCTGGAACTCTGTGGAGGCCTATAAAAAATTCCATGCAGTGTGACCTCTCCTCTCCTGTTCTAACCTCAGCCCACACTACCTCAGTAATCAAGTCCTCATCAAAAGTTATCTCAGCTGCCGTTATACTATCCTTGACTAATATGACTTGCATGGACCCATTGCAGCGCTTCAAACTCCATTAGGCAGCCATACTGTCTATGACCAACAGACTCAGTCTGGAACCTCCTCTGTCCTTAAGACCTTATACACTGCCTGCACTCCTCCGTTTCCCCTTTGCATGTTCCCTTTCCAACCCATCCCACTTGCATCACTCTACAATTGGAGCTGTCAAGTGCAGAAGTCTGTCAAATAGTCTCCCTAACCTTTTCTATTCTCCTTTAAGATTTTTAAAATATCTTTCTCCTTAATCAATGTTTTGATCATCCATGAAGCACCTTAGGAGATTTGCCATTGTGAAAGATTCCATACAATGCAAGTAGTGGTTCTTATTGCCATACATTAGGAGAAACAGGAATGATGCATTCAAAATTCTAACAAGGAAGTCTCTGATAGGCGCTGTGTATAGGCCACCAAATAATAACATCACATCGGGATGGGCAACAAACAAAGAAATAACTCATGCCTGTAAAAATGATACAGTTATTATCATGGGTGATTTTAATCTACATGTAGTTTGGTCAAACCAGCTTTGAGGAGTTCATTAAGTGTATCTGTGATATTTTACTTGAACAGTATGAAGTGGATCTACAAGGGAGCAAGCTATCCAAGATCTGGCCCCTGTGCAATGAGACCGGAATAATTAATGACCTCAGAGTTAGGGATCCTCTCGGAAGAAGTGATCACTGTATGGTTGACTTTAATATAAATGGAGAGTGTGAAGATAAAATCTAATACCCGGGTCCTGTGCTTGGACATGGGGAACTACAATAGAATGAGGGAGAACCTGGATAACGTAGACTGGAAACAAAGATTTTATGGTGGGGCAGTTGATGAGCAGTGGAAGATTTTCAAAGACATTTTACAAAGTCCTCAGCAAAGGAATATTCCAGTCAAAGGGAAGGACTGTAATAAAATGTGTTCTCTGTAATGGGTATCTAAGGAAAGTGATCAAATTGAAAGGCATACAAAGTGGCCAGCATGAAACTAGAACTGGGAAAACTTTATAGGCCAACAGAAAGCCACAGAAGAGCTATAAAGAAATGTAAGATAAAACATGAGAAAAATAAACTAGCATAGACTATAAAGACAGATAGCAAAAGTTTATATTAACATACATAATGAGAAAAGAGTGGCTAAAGTAAATGTCGGTCCTTTGGAAAAAGAGAAGGAGCATTTAGTTATGGGATATCACAGTGGAGGATACTAATATCTTGCCAGTAATTAACAAAGAAACAAAGGTAGGTGAGGATTTGGAAACTATCATTATTATAGAACAGCAAGTGTTGGACTGTTGGAGGTAATTGAGCTAATAATAGAAAATTCTCCTGGCCCTGACAGAAGGTATCCCAGGGTACTAAAAGAGATGCCAGGAGAAATAGCAAATGCACTGACAGTAATTTTCCAAAATTCACTGGACATTGTGGCAGTCCCAGCAGACTGGAAAACAGCAAAAGTGACACCACTATTTTAAAAAGGAGGTGGACAAAAAATGGGGAATTATACCCCAGTTCGCTTCTTCTCTGTAGTCAGAAAGATGCTTGGGTGTATTATCAAGGAAGAAATAGAAGGGACTTGATAGAAATTGTCCCAAAGTGCAGGTCATGTTTGACAAATCTTTTGGAATTCTATGAAGACATTTCGAGCAAGATGGACAACGGAAACCAGTGGATATGGTGCACCTGGATTTCCAAAAGGCTTTCAACAAGGTGCTGTGCAAGAGACTGTTTCATAATATAAGGGTGCATGGTATTAGGGGTAGGGTATTAGCATGGATAGAAGATTGGTTGACTAACAGGAAGCAAAGTGTGGGGATAAATGCATATTTTTCTGGTTGGCAATCAGTGACTAGTAGTGTGTCTCAGGGATCAGTGTTGGGACTGCGATCATTTAGAATTGATACAGATGCTTTGGAGTTGGGGACCACATGTAGGGTGTCAAAGTTTGCATATGAGACTAAGATGAGCAGCAGGACAAAGTGTGCGGAGGACTATGAAACTTTGCAGAGGAACATAGATACATTGAGTGAGTGGGCAATGGTCGGTCATATGGAATATAATGTTCATAAATGTAAAGTCATACTGTTTGGTTGGAATAACATTAAAAAGAGATTATTACTTGAATTTTAAAAAGTTGCATCATTTGTTATGCAGAGGCACCTGAGCATCCTTTTGCATGAAGGTTGATCACCAAGTACAACAACCAATTCAGTAGGCAAATGCAATTTTGTCCTACGTTGCTGAAAGGATTGTGCTTAAAAGCAGAGTTATGTTCCAGCTGTATTGGGTGCTGGTGTGGCAACACCGGGAATACTCCATGTAGTTGTTATCTCCTTCGTGGAGAAAGTATGTACTGGTACTAGAGGGGGTGCAGAGGAGGTTAACTAGGTTGGAATTCAGAAGAATGGAAACATATAAAATAATGAATGGAATGGATAAAATAGAAGTGGAGAGAATGTTTCCACTGGTAGGTGAATCTAGGACAAGGGGGCACCAACTCAAGATTAGAGGCAGCAAATTTAGGACGGATTTGAGAAGGAACTTCTTAACCTCAATGGAATTCATTGCGCAGGGAAGTAGTTGATGCTAGTTCAGTAAGTGTTTTTAAAGCGAAGGTAGCTTTCTTTAAAAAAATAAATAATTAATTAAGGAATACAGTGAGAACTTGGATAAATGGTTCTGCGTCCACGAAGTGATCAGCCATGATCTTATTGAATGGCAGAGCAAGCTCAAAGGGCAGGATGGCCTTCTCCTGTACCTAGTTCTTATGTTATGCATTCATCCCTCACTCGTGACTTGGAGGTGACTGGTGTTGGATTAGGGTGGACAAAATTAAAATTCACAGAACACCAGGTTATAGTCCAATAGGTTTATTTGGAAGCACTAGCGTTGCTGCTGCTTCATCAGGTGGTTGTGTGTTTTTAACTTTGTCCCTCACTCTTGTAACTTATGCAGAGCAACGAAAGCCACGAAGCAGTGCGCATGCTCCAGCCAACCATGGTCCCCGGATGATTGATGTCAGCGGCGGACCAATGGAAGGACAGAGCGGGGCTGGAGGCCTTGGCGGTGCAATTGGCCCTCCGACCAATCAGAGTGAATGAGAGGCGGGGCTTGGCTATACCACGTGATCATCCTCGCGGTCGGTGCGGGATGTGCGGGCAGAGAGCTGTCGGTAAGGAAAGAAATAAACAGCAGCAAGCGGGAGGGAAATGGTGTTGCTCTGGGCTTAGAGGTTTTACAAACATTTGGTGCACATCGGAAAATACAAATTTGAAACTTACAGTCTCGTTTTGGCAGTAAACGGGAAAATGCCTCATTTCGCGATTGACTCGAGTAAGCGCCGCCATCTTTATTCGGGGCAACGATTTACTGGACACGTGTAGCCGCCATCTTTGTAGGGGGCAAAGTTCAGAGGGGTGTATGTGCAGCTCTCCCTGATAGAGAGTCATAGGGCAGGATTTACACAGAGCTCATTCAGAGATTGATAGATAGATAGATTCTTGTTGTCTCGAATAACTAAGGGCTACGGGGAGAATGCGGGTAAGTGGAGTTGAAATGCCCATCAGCCATGATTGAATGGCGGAGTGGACTCGATGGGCCGAATGGCCTTACTTCCACTCCTATGTCTTCTGGTCTTATTCACACCCAGAGAAATTGATTTTTTTTCCTCTGGATTTGTTTCGTCATTCATTTAAATGATTTGGATGTGAATAGAGGTGGTAGAGTTGGAGGGAAAATTGGAGGTATTATTGTCAGTGTGATAAAGGTTGTTTCAGAATGCAATGGGGTATTGATCAGATGGGCCAATGGGCTGCGGAGTGGCAGATAGGGTTTAATTTAGATAAATGTAAGGTGCAGCATTTTAGAAAAACAAATCGAGCAGGACTGACACACTGAATTGTAAGGTCTTGGGGAGTCTTGCTGAACAAAGAGACCTTGGAATGCAGGTTCTTAGTTCCTTGAAAGTAGAGTCACAGGATAGTGAAGAAGGCATTTGGTATGCTTCCCTTTATTGGTCAGAGCGCTGAGTAAGGGAGCTGGACAGGACATTGGTTAGGCAACGATTGGAATATTGTGTGCAATTTTGGTCTCCCTCTTATCAGAAGGAGGCACTGAAACTTGAAAGGTTTGAGAATTGATTTTCGAGGATGTTGCCAGGGTTGGAGGATTTGAGTTGCAGGGAGAGGCACAATAGACTGGGGCCATTTTCCCTGGAGTATCGTAGGCTGAGGTGTGATGTTGAAGAGGTTTATATAATCGTGACGGGCATGGATAGCGTAAATAGACAAGGTGTTTACCCTGGGGTGGTGGAGCCCAGAACTAGAGGATATAGGTTTACAGTGTGAGGGGAAAATTCAACAAATTCAACTAAAGGGCAAAAGAAAATTGTAACATTTTCAAAGACATTTGAATAGGAAGGGTTCAGAGGGATTAGATTAGATTACTTAGTGTGGAAACAGGCCCTTCGGCCCAACAAGTCCACACTGACCCGCCGAAGCGCAACCCACCCATTCCCCTATATTTACCCCTTTTACCTAACACTAGGGCAATTTAGCATGGCCAATTCACCTGACCTGCACATCTTTGGACCGTGGGAGGAAACCGGAGCACCCGGAGAGCGTACAAACTCCACACAGTCAGTCGCCTGAGTCGGGACAATGAACCTGGATCTCTGGCGCTGTGAGGCAGCAGTGCTAGCCACTGTACCACCCTGCCACCCAAGTGCTTGCAAATGGGAATAGATTAAGTTAGAATTAGTTGGCATAGATGTCTTGGACTGAAGAGTCTGTTTCGGTGCTAGACATCTCTGACTGTGGGATCATACAAGTGAACACTGCTCTGATTCGCCTCTGAGCTCCTTGATGTCCATTTGTTCATGATCTAGCTTCCTCAGTCTGAGTGTATGTTTGCTCTGTATTGTAATTTACTATTACGTTCACAGAGCTTTCTGTAAATGAATTGGCTACTGCCACCCGGCTCCTGGCCATATTACAGAGGAGGGAGTGCTGGATGTCTTAAATCGTAGCAAGGTGGATAAATCCCTGGGACCTATTAAGGTGTATCCCAGACATTTGTGGAAAGCTAAGAAAATGATGGCAGTGCCCCTCCCTGAGATATTTATATTGTCATTGGTGACAGGTGAGGTGCTGGAAGGCATGTGCCATTATTTAAAAAGGTGGTAAGGAAAGGCCAGGGAACAAGAGAACAGTGAGCCTGAAGTCAGTGGCAGGCAAGTTGTTGGAAGGGATTCTGAGGGACAGGATTTATATGTATTTGGAAAGATGAGGAATGATTAGGGATAGTTAACATGGCTTTGTGTGAGGGAAATTTTTTCTCTCTAACTTGATTGAGTTTTTTTTTGAAGACATGATAAAGATGATTGATGAAAGCAGATCATGGACGTTGTCTGTATGGACACTGAACGATGTTCCACAAAGCAGACTGGTTAGCAGGGTAAGATAACATGAAATGTTTTGGAGAACTAGCCATTTGGATACAAAACTGGCTTGACGGTAGGAGGCAGAGGGTGGTGAAAGAGGGTTGCTTTGTGGACTGGAGGCCTGTGAGCAGCAGTGTGCTGCAGAAATGGATATTGGGTTTACAGAAGACACCAAAATTGTAGGTGTAGTGTACAATGAAGAAGGTTAGTTTAGAATGCAACAGGATCTTGACCAGATGGGCCATTGGGGCGAGGAATGGCAGACTGGGTTCAATTTAGACAAATGTAAACTGTTGGATTTTGGAAAGGCAAATCAGGGCAGGACTTATACACTTAATGGTAAAGTCCTTGGGAATGTTGCTGAACATAGAGATCATGGAGTGCAGGTTCATTGTTCCTTGAAAGTAGAGTCGCAGGTAGGCAGACTAGTGAAGGTGGTGTTTGGTATGCTTATATTTATTGGTCAATGCATTGAGTGCAGAAGCTGGGACGTCAAACTGTGGCTGGACAGGGCATTGATTAAGCCATTTCAGGAATTCTGTTTTAAGTTTGAAATTTCCTGTTCTGGAAAGGATGTTGTGAATCTTGAAAGAGTTCAGACAAGATTTACAAAGACTTTGCTGCGGTTGGAGGATTTGGGCTACAGGGTGAGGCTGAATAGGCTGGGGTTAATTTCTTTGGAGAGTCAAAGTCTGAAAGGTGACTTCATGGAGATTTACAAAATCATGAGGGGCGTGGATAAGATGAACAGCCAGGGTCTTTTCCCCCAGGTTAGGTGGGTTCAAACTAAGATCATATGGGCTTAAGTTGAGAGGGCAAAGATTTAAAATGGATCTCAGGGGCAAAGTTTTCAAGCTGTGTGTGGTGTGTGTGTGTGGGCTGAGCTGCCAGATGATGTAGTGGAGGCTGATACAATTACAACATTTGAAAGGCATCCAATTGGGAACATGAATAGGAAGGGTTCCCAATGATACAGACCAATTGCTGACAAATGGGGCTCCATTTGTTGAGGATTCCTAGTTGGCATGGACAAATTGGACCAAAGGTCTGTTTCTGTGCTGTACATCTCTATGACACTAATAAATGAAAATAAGATGTGTTCCTCTTTTGTGGAGAGCTAGCAGAAGCACAGATAATTGTCCTTGGAACTGAGAAGGTCAGGCAGTGATTTTGAGCAGGTGCACATTTGTTTCTAGGCTATTTTAATTTGCAGAGAGAGGGGAATTGTTAACAATGTCACAATTTTAGTAACTATTTTCAGGTAATTGGTAAATAATATATGTGAACATTATTTTATTCAGTAAGTTCTGAGCATCTGGAAAAGTCTGAATGGCAGCTGGACAGGCTCAGCAGTTATTCATAAACCGATTTGGAATTTTACTTTTTAAGGGAAGATTTGGGGGGGTTGGGCAAACGGGAAGGGAATTGGGACAGATTTGCAGCATCTCCAGAGGGAGAGGGTACATCCCATATGGGCTGAATAGCCCCTAGCCCCTGTGCTCTGTGATACTGCCCCATTGACTGCGAATGATGGAGATCATCCCAGGGCAGAGAGAGGGAGGATCCCACCACTCACCTGACAATGGGCCCCGGATGATTGATGTCAGCGCAGGCCAATAGGTCCAGAGGGCAGTACTGGAGGACCAGGTCGTCCCAGTTTGTCGTCCAACCAATCGGAGTGAATGAGGGCATCCTCAAGGCTGGAACTAAAGAAAGGCACATATCGCAGAGATTTGAGAAACTGGAGGACATGAGATAGGGAGCGTTCTGTGGCTGGTGAGGAATTATATAAATAAGGAAGAGTTGTGAAGCTGGATGAGGTGAAGTGATTGGGAGATTTGAGGATGGAGGAATTTAAGAGTTAGTGAGAATTAGAGTCATAATGTTATACAGCAAGGAAACAAGCCCTGTGGTCCAACCAGTCCATGCCGACCATAATTCCAAACTGAACTAATTGTACCTGCCTCCGCTGGGTCCACATCCATCCAAATATTTCCTATTTCTGTACTTATCTGAATGTCTTTTAAATATTGTCATTGTATTCACAGCTACCACTTCCTCCGGAAGTTCATTCCACATGTGTAATTTTTAAAAAAAATCCTTAATGTCTTTTCTCAAACCTTTCTCATCTCTTCCCAAAATGAATGCACACGAGTTTTGAATCTCCCTCTCCCCCGACCATTCACATTATCTAAACTCTTTCTGATTGTATAAACCTCTCATAAGGTCACCCCTCAACCTCCTATACTCCAGTGAAAAATTTCCCAGCCTATCCAGCCTCTCCTTAGAACACAATCCCACCATTAATGGAAACATCTGAACCCGCTCCGATTTAATGATATCCTCCCAATACAGCGCAACCGGAACTGCGCACAGTATTCCAGAAGACGCCTCCCCAACATCCTGTACTACCCCTACATAACGTCCCAACTCCTATTGTCAAAAGTCTGAGCAATGAAGGTAAGTGTGCTGAAAACTTTCATAACCAGCCTGTCCACATGTAACACAAACTTCAAAGACGTGAAGCCCTCGGACTCTTTGTTCCATATCACTACTCGAGGCCCGAATTTTAATGAGTGTAAGTCCTGCCCACGTTTGTTTTATCAAGATGTAATATTTTGCATTTATTACAATCCAAAAAAAAGCTTTTGAGTACAAAGGCAGTAGGAGTATAATTAAGACGGAAATCAGGAGGCAAAAAGGGGACGTGAGTTACCTTTGGAAAATAGGGTTAAGGATAATCCAAAGTGCTTTTATAAATGTTTAAGAACAAAAGACTAACTAGGGAGAAAACAGAGACCCCCAAAGATCAGCAAGGCAGCCATTGCGAAGGACGGGATAGGGAAACAAGTGTCGTGTGAGGGAGCCGTGGTTTAATAAGGAATTGGAATACCTTGTTAAAGGGAAGAGGGCAGCCGATGTAAAGATGAGGTGTGAAGGCTCAATTGGGGCGATTGAGAGTTATAAGATAGCCAGGAAGGATCTGAAGAGAGAGCTAAGAGCAGCAAGGAGGGGACATGAAAAGTCCTTAGTTGGTAGGATTAGGGAAAACCCAAAGGCTTTCTATAGGTATGTCAGGAATAAAAGAATGACTAGGGTAGGAATAAGTGGGACTGAACACTTACACAACATTCATTTCAATGCAAGAGGCCTGACAGGGAAGGTAGATGAGCTGAGGGTATGGTTTTTAACATGGGATTGGGATATCATGGGTATTACAGAAAGGTGGCTCTGGGATGGGTAGGACTGGCAGCTTAATGTTCCCACCTCGTTCTGTGCTTTGCCCTTGCCTGCCTTGTCTATTTGTCTCTGAACTGTACCAGCCTCAGACATACCTCTTTTCTCACTATCTGTTTGGGATCAGACCCACTCCTCACTGGTTTAATGTCTCCCGACTAACACTAACAAATCTCCATGCCTGGATATTAGACGCCTTCCAAATCAGGTACAATCCATCCTTATGCAGGTCAACTCTACTCCAGAGGAGATTACAATGATCCAAAAATGTGAATCCTTTTCCCCTGCTTCAGCTCCTTAGCCATTCATCCAGCACCTCCTCCTCTGTAATATTGGCATTTTTCTAGATGATATAGGAAGGATAGAAAGGGGGAACAAGAGAGGAGGAGTGGAGTTTTTGATTAGGGATAGCATTATGGTTGTGCTTAGGGAGGATATTCCCGGAGTACGTCCAGTGAAGTTATTTGGACGGAACTGGGAAATAAGAAATGGATGATCCACCTTATTGGGGTCGTCTGCATGGTTTTCATCCGAGTGCTCTCGTTTCCTCCCATTGTCCAAAGATGTGCAGGGTAGGTTGGATTATCCAGGCTGAATTGTCCACAGTGTTCAGGGATGTACAGGTTGGGTGGATAATCCGGGCTAAATTCCCGATAGTGTTCACGGATGTGCAGGTTAGGTGGATTATCTAGGCTGAATTGCCAATTGTGTTCAGGTTGGGTGGATTATACAGGCAGAATTGCCCATTGTGTTCAGGGATGTGTAGGTTGGATGGCCCTGGGACATGCAACGTTACAGGTGGAAGTTAGACGGCTCTGATGGTCAGTATAAATGTGATGGGCCAAATTGTCTCATTCCACACTGTCGGAATTCGCTGATAATTCTATTAGTTTTAAAATAGTTACAGAAAATGATAGACCAGATCTAATAGTTAAGTTTCTAAATTGGACAAAGACCAATTTTGATGGCACAAGGCAAGAACGTTCAAAATTTGTTTTCGTGAGGTTATTCCCAGGGAAAGGGATGGCTGGAAATGGCAGCATAAGAACATAAGGAATAGGAGCAAGAGTCAGCCACCTGACCCATCAAGCCTGCTCTGCCATTCAAATAGGTTAGGGCTGATCTTTTCATGGCCTCAGCTCCACTTTCCTGCTCTCTCACCATAACCTTGAATTCCTCTCATTTTCCCAAATCTACCTTTTGCCTTAAAGGCATTCAAGTTGATAACATCAAATGCTGCACTCGGCAGGGAATTCCACAGACTCACAACCCTTTAGCTGAAGAGATTCATCCTGAACTCAGTCCTAAATCTGCTCCCCCTCATTTTGAGGTAATGCTCTGTAGTTGGACCCGCACCCAGTGGAAGTAGCCTCCCTGGTTCTATCTTATCTACTCCCTTCATAATTTTATTTTTTCCAATCCAACCTCCCATCCTTCTAAATTGCAATGACTATAGAACCAGTTTTCTCAATCACTCCACATACGCCAACCCTCGCAACTCCCAAGTCAAACTAGTGACCCTCCTCTGTACTCCCTCCAGTGCCAGTACATACTTACTAATGTAAGGGGATCAAACCTGTACACAGTACTCCAGGTGTGGCCTCCCCAGCCCCCTGTACAGCTGCAGCATAACCATCCCTCTAGCAATGAAGGACAATATTCCCTTCACTGCCTTAATTACCTGCTGTACCTGCAAACCAGCTTCCTGCGATTCATGCACAAGGACACCCAGCTCCCTCTGTACAGCAGCATGCTGCATGTTTTCACTATTTCATCATCCAGTTTGCTGTTAGTCCGACCAAAATGGATGACCTCACATTTCCCACATTGTCTTCCATCTGCCAGATCCTTACCCATTCTCTTAACCTCTCTGTATCCCTGTGCAGACTGACAGTGGCCTCTGCACACATTGCTTTACCTCATCTTCGTATCAAATGTGAACTCTGACGTCGTACACTTAGTCCTCAACTCCAAAACATTTGTGTAAATTGCAAACAGTTGTGGTGCCAGCACTAATCCAAACACCCGTTTATCCCCATTCTTTATTCTATGTTGGTTAACCGATCCTGTATCAATGATAATACATTACCCTTAATGTCACGCGTCATTACCTTATACAGCAGCCTTTTGTGTGGCAACTTATCGAATACCTTCTGGAAATCCAGACACACCACATCTACCGGTTCCCCCTTGTTCAACGTGCTCGTCATGTCCTCAAATAATTCCAGTAAATGTGTCAAACATGACTTGCCTTTCATGAATGCATGCTGTGTCTGCTCAATAGGACAGTGTCTACCCAGATATCTTGTGACTACTTCCTTGAGAGGTTCAAGCATTTTCTCCACTATAGAAGTTAAGCTAACGGGTCCTTTTTGAGAAATTGTGGCACCACATTTGCAGCTTCCAAACGGTCGGAACCATCCCAGAATCCAACAAATTTTAATGAATTATCGCGAGTGTATTTGCTATTCCGCTCCCCCCACCATCTCTTTTATTCCCTGGGATGCATTCCATCACAGCCAGGAGACCCATCTACCTTTAGGCTGTTATCTTTCCCAACATTACCTCTTTACTGGGAATGATTGTTTCTCTGTCCACATCTGCTATTGCCTCCATAGGCCTGCGGCAATGAGAGTACACAGATAATATGTACCTGTTAAGGCCAAGGCTGGGAGGTGGAGAGAATGCTGCCTGTCGAGAGAAGTTGAAGGCCTGGTCAAGAAGATGAAGGAGGCATATGGCAGGTACACACAGCTGGGTTTGTGTGACTCTCTATAGGAGTATAGCGGCAGTAGGAGTATACTCGAGGGAAACCAGGAGGGCAAAAAGGAGACATGAAATAGTTTTAGGAAATAGGTTTAAGGAGAATCCAAAGCGATTCTACAAATACACTAAGGACAAACAAGTAACCAGGCAGAGAATAGGTACCCGCAACAATCATCAAGGCTGTCTGTGGAACCGCAGGAGATGGGAGAGATTCTATATGAGATTCTTTTACTAAAAGAGGATGTGGCAGCTCGAGTGTTTGGAGAAATAAATAGTGATAACCTGACAAGTGTCCATATTACAGAGGAGGTGGTACTGGATATCTTAAACGGTAGCAAGGTGGATAAATCACTGGGACCTGCTCAGGTGTAACCCAGAACTTTGTGGGAAGCTAGGGAACTGTTTGCTGGACCCCTCGCTGAGATATTTGTGCCATTGATAGTCACAGGTGAGGTGCTGGAAGATGGGCGCCATAATTTGAGAAAGGTGGGAAGGAAAGGCCAGGGAACAATAGACCGGTGAGCCTGAAGTCAGTGGCAGAGAAGTTGTTGGAAGGGATTCTCAGGGACATGATTTACCTGTAATTGGAAAGGCAAGAAATGATTAGGGAGAGACAGCATGGCTTTGTACATGGAAGTCACTAACTTGGACTTTTTGAAGACAAAAGGTTCTACATAACAGACTGGTTAGCAAGTTAAACACTGTAGAATACAGGGAGAACTAGCTATTTGGATACAGAATTGTCTAGAATGTCATAGAGATGTATAACATGGAAACAGACCCTCCAGTCCATACCGTCCATGCCAACCACTTACCCCAACCCAATCTAGTCCAACCTGCTAGCACCCAGCCCATATCCTTCCAAATCTTCCTAATCATATAGCCATCTAGATGGATTTTCAATGTTACAATTGTACCAGCCTCCACCACATCTTCTGCCAGCTGATTCCATGCACACAGCACTCTCTACATGAAAACGTTGCCTCTCTGGTCTCTTTCATATCTTTCCCCTCTCACCCTAAACCTATGCCCTCTCGTTCTGGAATTCCCCCACCCGAGAGAAAGGACTTTATCTATTTGTCCTATCCATACCCCTCAAGATTTTATATACGTCTATAAGGGCACTCCTCAGCCTCTGACACTTCAGGGAAAACAGTCCCAGCCTGGTCAACCTCTCCCTATAACTCAAATCCTCTAACTCTGGCAACATCCTTGTAAATCTTGACTGAAATCTTTCAATTTCACAACATTTTTCCGATAGGAATGAGACCAGATTTGCACGCAATATTCCAAAAGTGGCTTTTTGGAATGTCCAAAGTTCTGAACAGTCGCAACATAACCTCCCAACTCCTGTACTCATTGCTCTGACCAATAAATGAAAGCATACAAAACACCTCCTTCATTATCCTCTCTACCCAGGACTTCACTTTTAAGGAGGTATGAACCTGCACTCCAATGTCTCTTTGTTCAGCAACACTCCTCAGGACCTTACTATTACCTATATCAGTCCTGGAAAGATTTGCTTTCCAAAAATGCAGCACCTCACAATTACCTAAATTAAACTTCATCTGCCACTTGTCAGCCCATTGGCCCATCTGATCAAGATCCTGTCGTATTCTGAGGTAACCTTCTTTGTTGTCCACTACACCTTCAATTCTTGTGCCGTCTGCAAACTTGCTGACTATATCTCCCATGTTATCCAAATCATTTATGTAAATGACAAAATCTATCCTTGTGGTATTCCACTGGTCACAGGCCTCCAGTCTGAAAAACAACCCTTCACCACCACCCTCTGTCTTCTACCTTTGAGCCAGTTCTGTATCCAAATGACTAGTTCTCCATGTATTCCATAAGCTCTAACATTGCTAAGCAGCCAGGGTAGTAGTGGAGGGAACAGCAGTTGAAAATATGTTGTATATCGTGCAAATACCTGTAATCAGCTTTGACAAAGGGTCAGTTAGACTCGAAACGTCAGCTCTTTTCTCTCCTTACAGATGCTGCCAGACCTGCTGAGATCTTCCAGAATTTTTTCTTTGGGTTTCAGATTCCAGCATTTGCAGTAATTTGCTTTTATCCAGTGTTTAACCCACTGCCACCTCTCTTCCAGGAATGCCTATCCTGAAAAAGTATTGCTGTTCTCTCCGACAGGATTTTCGTTTGTTCTGTCCCCCCCTGTCCACCTTCACTGCTTTCCTATTCTCTGGGTTGGACACGTTATTTACTAAGACTCACTTCCACAGCCATATTTCCTTCTTCAGTGACTGTCTTCGCCTCTGACTTAGTCCACGTGGATTTCAGTTCAGATTCCATCCTGCATGCACCTCCAGGATTATAGGTACTTGCACGATATACAACATTTTTCCAACTGCTGTTCTCGCCGCACCCTAAAAGCCACACTCAGGGCCATGCACTGCTCAGCTTTGACAAAAGGTTAGTTAGACTCAATGTCAGCTCTTTTCTCTCCTTCCAGATGGTGTCGGACCTGCTGAGATTTTCCAGCATTTTCTCTTTTGGTAGTAGTAGAGGGTTGCTTTTCAGACTGGAGGCCTGTGTGAGAAACATGCTGTCAGGATGGGTGCTGGGTCCACTGTGTTTTGTCATTTATATCAATAATTTCTATGTGAATATAGGAGGTATGGTGGTAGGTTTACAGTAAACACCAAAATTGGAGATGTAATGGACAGTGAAGAAGGTTACCTCAGTACAGTGGCACTTCAATCAAGGGGTGGCAGGTGGGTTTAATTGAGATGAATATGATGTTCTGCATTTTGGAAAAGCAAACCAGGGCAGGACTTGTTCACTTAATAGGGAGGTCCTGGGAAGTGTCGCTCAACAAAGAGACCTTGGAGTGAAGGTTCACAGTTCTTTGAAAGTGGAATCTTAGGCAAGGTAGTGAAGAAGGTGTTTGGTGCACTTGCCTTTATTGGTCAGTGCATTGAGTATAGGAGTTGCGACATTATTTTGGGGTTGTACAGGGCATTGATTCCGCTACTTCTTGAATTCTGCTTTCAGTCCTGGTCTCCCCGCTATAGGGATGACGTTGTGAAACTTGAAAGCGTTCAGAAAAGGTGCACAGAGATGTTGCCATGGTTGAGAGTTTGAGATATAGGGAGAGGCTGAATTGGAAGGTGCTGATTCCCCTGGAGCATCGGATGCTGAAAGGTGACCTCGGTGGTTGATACACTCATGTCAGCATGGACAAGTTGGACCAAGGGGTCTGTTTTTATGCAGTACATCTCTATGACACTAATAAATTAAAATTAAGATCGGTTTCTCTTTTATGAGGAGTTAGCAGAAGGTCAGGTAATTCTCAGATGAGGTTAGATTAGATTTCGTACAGTGTGGAAACAGGCCCCTTCGGCTCAACAATCCACACCGACCCGCCGAAGCGTATACCACACAGACCCATACTCCTACATTTACCCCTTCACCTAACACTACAAGCAATTTAGCATGGCCAATTCACCTGACCTGCACATTTTTGGATTGTGGGAGGAAACCGGAGCACCCGGAGAAAACCCTCGCAGACACGGGGAGAATGTGTAAACTCCACACAGAGCACTGAGAAGGTTAAGCAGTGATTTCAACTAGGGGCAGATTTGTTTCCAGGATATTTAATTTACAAAGCAACAGAGTGAGAAATTATTAACACTGTCACAATTTTTAGGAACTACTTTCAGGTAACTGGCAAATAATGCAGGGTCAAAATGCGAAGATTATTTTACTCATTATGTTCTGAGCATCTGGAACAGTTTGATTGACAGCTGGATGCAAGTTCAGTAGTTATTGTCAAAACAAACTTGAAATTTAACTTTTTTAAGGAAGGATTTTGAGGGCTATGTCCAAATGCGAGATGAGTTGGGACTAACTGGCACCACCTCCAGAGTGAGAGAGTACAGCCCCAATCCCTGTGCTCTGTGATACTGCCCCATTCACTGTGAATGAAGAAGCTCATCACAGGGCAGAGTCATAGAGATGTAGAGCATGAAAGCACACCCTTTGGTTAAACTGGTCCATGCCAATCAGATATCCCAAACTAATCCAGTCCCATTTGCCAACACTTGGCACATATCCCTCTACACCCGTCGTATACATATACCCATCCAGGTGCAAAATGGTATAATTGAACCAACCTCCTCCACTTCCTGACAGAAGATTCCATACACGCACCAAACTCTGTGAAAAAAATTGCCCCTTGAATCCCTTTGAAATCCTTCCCCTCTCATCTTAAAACTATGCCCCCTCGTTCTGAAGTCCCCCACCCCATGGAAAAGACCTTGTCTATTTATCCTGTCCATACCCCTCATGATTTTATAAACCTCTATGAGGTCACCCCTCAGTCTCTGATGCACCTGGGAGGATCCCATCACTCATGTCACAATGGGGCCTGGCTGATTGACACTGCTTCATACCAATAGGAGCGTTGGCATAATCCTCCAGCCAATGGGAGTGATTGAGGGGTGGGTCCAGCTGGCCAAACCATGACCATCAGCTTTGCAGGCACAGTTTCACTGTGAGGAGGTGGTGGGGGTGGTCTCAGTGAGTGTGAAGGGAGTGGGAGAGAGATGGAGTTAGTGTGGACTGGGAGGGTTGATAAACACGGTTTCAGTCTGCTAGATCTGAATGAGATCCTCCGGGTAAATTAGAACAAAAAGAACTGCGGATGTTGTAGATCACACACAACAACCAGAAGGTAATTGAAGAGCTCAGCAGATCTGGCAGCATCTGTGAAGAGAAATCAGTTCACATTTTGGATCCGGTGACCCTTCCTCAGGAACGGATGTTACTGAGAAAAAATGTCGTTTAAATGCAGAAGGTAGGGTTTAAGGAGTAAATGATAGGTGGTGATAGAGTCCAAAGAGAGAGAAAGAGAGGAGCAGTTGTACAAAGGAGTGGATAACAACCTGACTGGAGGAGGGTGAATAGCTGTTTATGGGGACTATTACTGGCTAACCATAGATAGTGTGTAATGGCAGGGTATGTCAGGTAGGGGGCAAAGACACTCGGACGTGGGAGAGTTCAGGAACAAATTATTGAATTCGATGTCGAAGCCAAAGGATTGCAGGGTCCCCAAGTGGGAGATGAGATGTTGTTATTCCAGCCTGTGTTAAAGTGTGTGCTGGAAAAGCACAGCAGGTCAGACAGCATCCAAAGAATAGGAGTATCGACGTATTGGGTACATAAGCACTTCATCAGAAATATGGGAGGTGGGGGAAGCGGGCTAAGAGATAAATAGGGAGGGATGTGTGTGTTTGGGGGTTGGGAGCTAGGAAGAAAATAGGTAGATGTGGATGGGGGTGATGATGAGAGGGTGGAGTGGATAATTGTAAAGGAAGATGGACAGGTGGGACAGTTCAAGAGGGTGGTGCTGAGTTGGAGGGTTGAATCTCTGATAACGTGGGGGAGGGGAGATGAGGAAATGTTGATGCCGTGTGGTTGAAAGGTCCCAAGCTGGAAGATGATGTGTTCTTCCTACAGGCGTCGGGTGGCTCGGATTTGAGGGTGGAGGACACCCAGGACTTGCATGTCCTTGACAGCGTGGCGGCGGAGGGGGTGTAGCTGAAGTGGTCGGCCACAAGGCCGTGCGTCTGGTTGGTGCTTGTGTCCCTGAAATGTTCCCTGAAATATTCCACAAGTTGGAGTCCTGACTCCCCAGTGGAGAAGAGACCACATTGAGAGCAAAGGACACAATAGGTGAGGTGTTTGGCTGGGCAGGGTAATCTCTGCTGGATGTGGGAGGATCCTGTGGTGCCTTGGATGGAGGCGAGGGGAAGGTGTCGGCACAAGCTTTACACCTCTTGCAGTGGCAAGTGAAGGTGCCGGGAGTGGAGGGTGGGTTGGTGGGTAGCATGGACCTAACGAGGAAGTCACAGGGAATGGTCTCTGTGGAATGCTGAAAGGGGTAGGGAGGGAAATATATCTCTGGTGGTGGGGTCTGATTGTAGGTGGTGGAAATGGCAGAGGATGATGCGTTGTATCTGGGTGGAGGGTGAGGACGAGGAGGATTCCATCCTTGTTACGGTTGGAGGGCTGGGGTTTAAGAGCGGTGCTGTGCGAATGGTGGAGATACACTGGAGGGCAATGTTGACCACATGGGAGGGGAAATTGCGGTCCTTGAAATCGGAGGCCATTTGTTATATTCTGGAGTGTTCTGCCAGCGTGCATCAAGCTTCACTGGAACACTGCAGTAAGCATGAGACAGAGATGTTGGCCAGGGAACAGACTCGTTTGTTAAAGTGACAGGCAACTGGAAGCTCAGGGACTTTTTTGCATCAGAACATAGATCATCAGCTGCCATTTCGACCACCTCCGCTGAGATGCTTCCAGGTTCCTGTCTCCTCCATTTACAGCTTTCCACCCTCCCAGCCAGATCGTTACTCACTCCTTTGTCTTTTGAAATGTTCCTGTCTCTCTTTGGGCTCTGTCCCCACCTATTATTTACTCATTAACCCCTATCTCCTGTCGTCCAAAGATGTGCAGATTAGTTGAATTGGCCCAGTAAATTTCCTGTAGTGTTCAGGGATGTGCATTCGTCCGGGGAAATAGAGAGTAAAAGGATAGGGAATGGGTCTGCATGGGATGAACTTCGGAGGATGGGTGTGGAATTGTTGGGTCGAAGGGCCTGTTTCCACACTTTAAGGATTCTAATGTTCTCAGTTACCATTGGTTCTGAGGAAGGGTCACGGGACCCGTGATGACCCTTGGTATTTGCAGGAGAAGGAAACGCGGAAGGGGAGAGTGGCAGCAGAAACCGGATGAAATGTATCATTGTAGACTGGGAGGGTTTAGTTACACTCTGTACAGCTCGTTAGTCTGAATTAGAAACTCTTGGTCCCACGTTAACAGCAAAGGGAGGGGAAGATGGCTTGGGCCTCAGGCGGTGAGAGGTCCTGGGTTATGGCCGCCATCTTTATTTGGGGCAAGGTAAAGTGAGGCACATGCACGTGTCCTCTTCCTGGGTGGGTGCGGGGCGACTTGAAGAGGAGCATTTACACATCAAACATATACCAAGAGATGTGTGTGCCTTCATTATTTATCTTGCACTGACTGTGAGCTTTGCTTTGTGAATTCATTTTATAGATATTAATTGAGAAGAATTGAGACTGGGATCTCAAAAATAAGTTTCTACAGTCAGCTGAGTCATCAGGATCTGAATGTCATTGACATTTAACTGTGGAAGGAGAAAGGTTTGTCTGTTCTATTTGTGGGAAAATATCCCCAATACTTTTTTCAAGAAAAAAGCAGAAAGATGTCAAGTTCATGGTTGGATCACCCTTGGGATGTGTTAGGACGGAATTCGTCCAAGCGTGTTCTTTTAAGGAGTGACCACACTTACCCAATTATTTGATATAAAGCAGGTACGTTTATTTAGCTGCAGAAACTTAGCTGTTACAGCGAAGCACGAAAGATCGAGTGGTTCGCTGGAGAAAATGTACAAGTTCTGAAAATCTATCGATAAGCTCCATTAGTTATACTATTTTCTAATCTCAATTCATGCAACGTGATCTTTCACAAACAAAAGCCTTCTTCAAAATGGTATAATTTGCAAACAAAGGTTCTATGTATTCTGCAAACATTTTTACAAAGGCTTCACATTTATTAGGAACATTCTGTATCATGGACACAAAGAATTACTATGATCGAGACATTTTTCCTAGTCTTTTTATCACATAGTTTACCTTAATCTAATCACTTAGTTTAGCAGGCAAAATTGACCTTGCTGATGTTCTTTCATTTGAACATCAGCTTTGTTAGTTGTCATGGCAACAAGCCCAGTATTAAAAATTACTTTGGTCATCATTTTAAACTATAGGTTCACAGTGCCCCCCAATGTCCTAAGAAGTAACTACATCTCTATCCTATCTAACATTCCCCCCCTTGGCCTCTTCAGAGGCCATAACAACTTAAACCGTTACAATCGCAATATCGCGCGGCAACCAGGGTCAGGTGTGTCGGCGGTTACGTCCCTTTGGCTTTTCCGAACACATTATCTTGTCCAGGCCATCCGGTTCTAGGGAAACATCAGATCTGAGTGTAGGGGTCCCTAAGCAGCATCTTACTACAAAAAATCAACAATTAGTATTTGATTCTAAATTATTCTTATTTTATCAAAAGAACTACAAACCTTTATTAAAATTAACAAAACATAAAGTATAAATGCGCATGATAACAAATAGTAGAGAACCATAGAAAAAAAAAAGGAATGAGCTTGGATGCTTGTAGAGTGAAGGTCAGTTGTCCAAAGAACACCAGATTGTACACCCACCAATTAACCGGTCACACGATACTATAATATGAAATCCCAAAATAGATTTTCATATTACTGGCACAATGACGAATTTTCTTGTAATAGATTTAAATCGGCTTCAAAATCAGCCGCATAGCTTGCATTTTTTTAATCAAAAATAATGTGAATATAATGTGCTGTGTCCACAACTTACTTATATCTGCTGCTCGGCAAGCCAGAGACTAGTCCAGATTCCCAAGACAGATGCCAAGGCCAGGCATCCATTAAAACCACATGTCCACAGGCCACCATTCTGAAAGTCAATGCGCGACTGTGCCTGTCTTAGGTTGTCCCTCAGCTCGAGGAATCTTACCCGTCATTGGCTAATCAGTCGTTCCTCAATGACCAATGCAATCCACATTTATTTCAACGTACAGGGCAGTAGCACCTGGCTTTTCATAGTGATCAGTGGCTCTCGATACCATACGATGTTTAGGAATCTCTTGCGTGATCAATAGTCTCTCAAACCTCGAGACACATAGCACTTCAAAATTCCTGACTATTAAAGCACAAATTTAACTGTTTACAATCTGTAACGGGAGAGGAAGAACCAAAACACAAATAGGGGGTCTCTGGACTACTGCCTTCATTATCAGAATAGAGAAAAAATTAATTAGTTATCAGAGATGCATATATTAATTGAAGTCATATATTGTTCTGCGGTTATTTCGCAGGCATATATCTTCCATTTCTGATGATTCCGACGCCATAATCCCCCCTTGAGGTGTCCCCATCTCGGGCCCCTCCATCTCTGCAGCTTGGTACGCAGTTCAGGAATTATCTTTTCCTGTCAAAGCACTGTCAATCGTTCGCATCACGAGTGTCCTGATACATGGTATACACATAACAATAACCACAGGTAATAAAAATAGCAGCAGGGATGCGTAAATCAAGGGTCGCCCCCCCCCCCAACAACAGAAGCTACTGACATGCAGCCAGGAAGTCACCAATTCTGTCTGACTTGTTTACTTTTCTAGTGTATGAGCTTTGCCAATAGTGATGGAACACTGCACAGAAGCATACCGTGTCATTCCATCTCCAATAGGGAGATTTAACTAGTTGTGCTACCCTTGAAACATGCTTCTTGCTGGATAGTGACAGAGTTTTGTTGGCATAAACTGTAGAAACGTTTTCAGCCTAAATTGAGATTGATACAGTATAGAATTCTGTAAGGATGGATTAACAAAGCTAGATGTATTGGTCTGCTCTGTACCAGGTAAAAAAATGTAACTGAATCAATCTTCTGGTGATTTTCTCAATCATATAATGATAAATACAGAAATCTCGTTTTGGAAATTTATGTAATATATTGATACCCCATCTGATTTTAACAAGTAACTTTTTAATCTAATTTTGTTAGTGATCCTGCTAGTGACCATGATAGCTAGTTAGTTTGGACTATATAATTTGCAGATTGATTTACACTCTAATTCTATATACAATTGGCTTTCAATTTTTCTCCTAATTACCCCATCAACCGCAGCTATCGCCAATTTCGCCTTCTGCTTCTGTCACTCGTCCTCTCTCTCTTTACAAACACTTTCCGTGCCCCTCCTAACAATGCGTGATGACAAAACGTTCAAGAACAAACCTTTCAGCTCAGTGAGTAAACTTAGAACCTGAGCTACATATCTTCTCAAAAACTGCAAATACACCTCCTTTCTGAAAGATAGTCCTAATTTACTAAACTAGGCAAGATTCACCTGTGATCTGTTGTTGAATCTCAGAAGAGATTAGCGTCTGGTATTTGTACTGTAACCCATACCCATTATCCATTCACAAATTAATTACAGACCCATAAGCTCCTCCTTCAACAGGGGTAGGGTCATCTTCCAGTTTTTTGAAATCTTGTACTAAATTCATATCCAGTACTTAATAGTGAACAAGGGGAATAAGTCCCTTACTCTTAACCACAACTAAAATTTAGTGAATGAAAAAGCTAAAGTTAATCATAGCTGTCTTTGTACAGCCTACTAGGTATGTGTCCAGATGCTTAATAACGAAGAAATGTTCAAAGTATTAAAAGGTTTTAGCCACCATCAGATCTGCATAATTGAAAAAATGAAGAGAAAGTGCTTGACTTGAAGTCTGTAGGAATATAAATGCAACATTTTAGTACATAGTGTTATATTACCAATATGGAAAAATCTATCTGATTTCTTATGTCATCTTTCCTAGAACCGTCATAACCAAGTTTGGAATTGTGGAATTAAAATTAGGTGTTTGACCACAGTTGTATTAGGAATTGGCACAAAATCTGTGTGACCAGGACTGACTCCCTCCTGTTAGTAAATAGCTGTGAAAAGTACTATAAAAAACCAGAAATTTAAATCCAGACTTTGTAATACAAAAATATAATATTACTCTATCATCCAAGCATCCTTAAGACTTAAAATTTATTCCTCTTCAGAAAATCCCATTTCCCTCTAGAACTAAATTTCGAATCAACCTTGTGCAAATAAACCATTTAGCAAAATTGATACCATGATGATTTCATTCACTGTAGAGTGCGAAGCTTGAATAGATAGAGTTTCAACACCCATTCCACGCAATAAGCTCAGCTCAGAATCTAAGCAAAACCGATGGCAGAATATTGGCATCTCAAAATCATTGATTACTGAGGCTAAAGCAGTAGCACGATGGATCATGTAAAAATGCTTGCCTGCAGGTCTTAGAAAAGACAGACATAGAGACCTACTAAACTTTCCCCACAAAACTAAATATTAAATTGAGAGAAAAAAATGCTGTTTGATTATTTTGATAAACTGCGAACAACTCCGGATGGTGCAAATGTCTTGTTAACACAAACAAAAGATACATCAATCCAGTCACTTTATGTGAATAGCCTGATAATTATTTACAATGTGGCGAGAAAATATAAAAAAATAACAAAACGCATTGAAGTAGAAGACTATCTGGAGAGGGAGGGAGGAAAGAACAGCAGAAGGTTTCACTTTCCGTAACACAATGCTTTCAACAGACGAGCGCTCCAGTATCCCCATATAAGTCTCCTTTTTTCCCTAGTAAATAGTATATTTAAATTAGACATTAAACCAGCCCACATATACATACTGGGTTTTTATCATAGATTAATCTGTTCTGAAAATCCTATCAAATTCTCAACCAAGACCGTTATTTCCTCTTATATGTTCCGACCTCCCCACTAGTGAGGGGAACACAGACTCACCTAATCTCCTCGTCTCCTATCGGTACTTTCCAAAGTGACAAGTCATTACGTTCTTCCCTCTTCCTTTATTCTGAGAAATATTGCAATGTCCTTAGATTCCCATATCCTTAAACACCAATTTACGAATTCATGCTTGTCTTACTTTAATGCCTGTAACTAACTTGTAAGCATATTTATATATTTACGTACATTTATCCAGTATTCAATTTTCAAAATGTAAAATGCATACAGTTACCAATTTTGAAGACCATTGTGATCACTCAGTTTTAGTTCCCCATTTTAGATCCAAAATTAGTTTTCTTAAGTACTGCTGGTCAATCATCACTCAATTAAAATACTTTAGGTCTTAAAATAATCAGAGATGTCTTACAACAATTTGTCAATTCCAGTTTAAAAACTTCTAACGCATGCACAATGGTCGAATCCAAGGTCACAGATAATAATCATGGAAGTTTTTGTTTTTACAACTACCCACTGTTGAACTTAAACTTCAACTGACCTTCACATATTTTGTATGTAAAAAGATAAAAGAAAAAGACAGTTAGACACTCAGTTTAATCATGTTAAGTTTTCAAAAAACTCACATTTAAAACAATCCTGGAACTCAAGCTTCAGTGAATAAAACTTACTCATTCAATCATCAACAAATGTGCATTCAAACCAAACCATAAGGTGTTAATTGTTTTGCTAGCTGTACACACACTCTCCCTCTCTTTCCACAGTCTTTTGTGAGTATCCTTACCCTAACCCTTATTTCTCGCAATCCTTCTATCCGTCCTTCTCTTGGTTCCTCTTCCCTTTGTCTCCTTCACCTTCAATTTTTCTTTATCTATCTCTGTTTGTTCTGAAACTTCAGTTTGTTATTTTGGTTAAAAGAAAAATTAACTCTGTCTGCAACTTGACCATGAAGTCACTGTCAACATAATACTGGATCCAGGGCACTACATATTTTGGCTCTATATTGTTTTAATTTTAAAAATATCTCAATGTCGCTTATACAACTGTGAATTAAACTCAATGGGAGTTCCTCGTCCAAATAAAACACACACACACACACACACACCTGGGAGCCACAGTCTATGGAAAAAAAATCATTATAAACCACAGGCAATTCACACCCCAGTGGCAATGGAAACCAGAGAGAAAAGAAAAAAAATGAAAGTCAATGACTGCCAAACCATAAAAATATATACATTAAAACATATTTACAATTTATTTGGAAGTTGTACTTGCTATGAACTAACACAGGGAGTACATAAAAGGGAACTTTATAGGTTCAGTAATTATACCAAAGTTCAAAGCTTTTTTTGGTAATGTTTTAAAAACTATACTCACGCAAAATAGAGTGTCTGAGCTATAGCCGAATCCCATAATACAAATACTCTAATATCTGGACTAGAAATTGCTTCGCTTATAATCCTTATCTGCAGCTTTAATACTATATTTTAAAATTGAATCAACAATTATTAATTTAGAACATTGATTATTAAAATCAGTTTGTATTTCATAACTGATTACTAAATTCCATATTAATTTAGTTGCTTTACTGTACTGATTCCCACAATACAGACATCCCAAGCTTTTGGACCCTATCTAATAAGATGCACTCTAAACAAGATTTTTTTTTGAAATATTAATTTTGTTTTCCAACGTGTTACCTGGTGTGATAAATTTTGAGCACGATTATCTACTGTCTCTTCAATATTTATAAGAACATTGGAATAGTCGGATGGAAAACTTTTTTTTATAATAGAACATAATCAAATCTGCCCTGTCTATCCCCAGCTAACTCTGCAGTCTCAATAGTGGGCAGCGTTAGTAAGTGGCTCTGGAATCGTGCCAATAATTCCCGTAGATAGACGTCCTCATCATCTATTTTCGTTGACGATTTGATGTTACTAAAAACATTTTCCTTTGCTTCCTCTTTTCTCTCTGTCAAATTATCTTGAATTTTTGATTGAAATTCGTCAAAATCAGCAGCGGTAAAAAAAACAGTTGGTCATCAGCGGGGAACCAGTTTCTGCTCCTCCACAGCTTAAGATTCTTATCCAGATTCTGTATTTTTCTTTGAGCTTCTTTAAATGTATTATTTGTTTCAATAAGTTTCTTAACGTCTTCTAAAACCTTCCCTGTCTGTGTTATTGGGTTTGTCGTTACAGGTGCTGGGTTGGACTCATTATTTTTTTAACTCCGGGGGGATGTACACAGACGCTACCAAACTGTTCAAATCCATTGCGGTGTAAAAAGTACCACAAATTTGGTCTTCCACCCCAGTGACTCATTCGTGTCCTTACTTATCCCCTTGGTAGGGGGTTTGCCCAAGTCAATCACTTGGCGTACTAAAGTATTAGGAGACTCTCGGAGACCCTCTAGTATATTTGTCATTAATGTAACATTCTGAAAAGTCTGCTTAATCTTTTTTATAATAAGTTCTTTTTGATTTAAAGCCTGTCCTAAGACTAGGTCTAAAGTTTCTTTCTGTAAAGCTACACAGTCCAATACCAGTCGACCCGCTAGGGTCGTATTCCCACCTAGACTGAGTCTTCACCAGGGAACTCCAGGACATTCTGTCCTGAGGTGGCGCAATTTTGGTGGTCCAAAATTTAATTCCTCCATCTTATTTTCTCTTATCTGACTCTGAGCTTGCCCCCCCCCTTGTTTCTGTTTCTATCTTTCTTTGACAGTTTCTCCTTTTTTTCACTGTAAGCTGTTGTCAAAAATTAATTTTTCTGCTGTCCACCTTATACTACTTTCATTTAAACATAAAATTTTCTCTCAAAAAATGGGGTTTAACCTTATCAGTTACCAACTAATCTTTTCTCCTTTCTCAATATCTATTAAAATCTATCCTGAAAGAAAATCACGTTAAGCATTCAGGAAATAACAATCAAAAGTATCACATAGAATTAAATGACAGACTACAAGTCTTAAACATAAAAAATTAACAAACAGATGAATTCAAGCCAGAGCACAAAGCGTTAAACTGCTTGTTAGCTGAGAAGCCTTCTGCTCACAGACAGGCACACTGATAAAGCTTGCAGCAGTAAAATTCTCTCTCTTTTTGAGATATGACACACAGTTTCTTAATTCCACAGACCCATACAAATTTTCACACAAACAGAGATTCTTTCTCACACAGGTTTTCACACAAAAAGATTCTCACACACACTCAAACTTCCACACACATAGAGACTCTCTCTTTCTCGCAATCAGATTTTCACACACAGAGATTCTTATACACACTTAGATCTTCACAAACACAGAAACTCTCTTACTCTCACAGATTTTTACAAACTTAAAAATACTTAAACACACAGATTTTGCACACCCAGACACTCTCTCTCTCTTACAATGAATAGATTTTTTTACTCATACATACACATAGTCATTTATATTAGCAGCGTCCGTTCGTTCTTCCTATTCTGGCCGTCCCCTTTATCACATACTTACATAAACATACAAATTCAGATATCCACTTCAATCATCTGACTCTTTTCCCTATTGGGATTCGCTTTCAAAACAGTACGTCTTTAAGAACCTGACCTTTACGTGGCAGACCTCTGCTCTTAATAACCAGTCTAAGGTAGACGTCTGAGCGGAAAAAATCCCTACAAGGAAACGGTTCAGACTAATTCCTACTGCAAGTCTCCTCACTCCCAAGAATTTTTAGTGTACACTAGCGCGTCGGGGTTAGCCAAACCCCTCACTTGGAAGAATTTTCAACTGGCGGAGACAAATTCTACGACACTTTCCCTCCTCACTTCGAGGACTTTCACATTTGCACGGCGGAGTTAACCAAACCCCTCACTTAGAAGAATTTTAATGGCGGGGACTCCTCACTTCTAGGAATTTTTAGTGTGCACGACGGGGTCCGCGGTTCCCCTCACCTAGAAGAATTTTAACATCGGAGAGAAATTAACATTAGAAGATTTAAAATCACTTACCAGCTAAGATTCTGTACCTTTGTGTCCAAATCAATTCAATTTCAAGTTGGTGAGGATTAAAAAGCAGACAAATGTCTAACTCAAAAGTTAACTACTGGAAGCTTTTGATGTAACAGGCGCTTCCTCACCTTAAAGTTTCGGCCGAAAAGTTTGTCTGCCTCCCAATCTGCCAACCTGTGGTCTCCTCCTCCACTTACAGGGTCACCATATGTTAGGACGGAATTCGTCCAAGCGTGTTCTTTTAAGGAGTGACCACACTTACCCAATTATTTGATATAAAGCAGGTACGTTTATTTAGCTGCAGAAACTTAGCTGTTACAGCGAAGCACGAAAGATCAAATGGTTCGCTGGAGAAAATGTACAAGTTCTGAAAATCTATCGATAAGCTCCGTTAGTTATACTATTTTCTAACCTCAATTCATGCAACGTGATCTTTCACAAACAAAAGCCTTCTTCAAACTGGTATAATTTGCAAACAAAGGTTCTATGTATTCTGGAAACATTTTTACAAAGGCTTTACATATTTTGAGACATTCTGTATCATAGACACAATGAATTACTATATGTTCAAAACATTTTCCTAGTCTTATTATCACATAGTTTACCTTAATCTAATCGCTTAGTTTAGATGTTCTCTCATTTGAACATCAGCTTTGTTATTTGTTATGGCAATAATCCAGAATTAAAAATTACTTTGGTCATCATTTTAAACTATAGGTTCACAGCGCCCCCAATGTCCTAAGAAGTAACTACATCTCCATCCTACCTAACAGAAGCTAGGGAAGGGATTTCTGGGCCGCATGCTGCGAAACTAGTATCATTGATTGTCACATGTGAGGTGCCAGAAGATAGGAGGTTTGATAACGTGATGTCATTACTTTAAAAAAATTAAGAAGGATGGTAACGAAAAGCTGGTGAGCCTGATGTCAGTGATGGGCAAGTTGTTGGTGTGGATTATGAAGCACAATGTCTGCATGTATTTTGAATGCTAAGGACTGATACAGAATCGTCAACGTAGCTTTAAGCATAGGAAATGGTATCTCACTAAATTGACTGAGATTTTGTGAAGAACTGGCAAAGAGGATTCATTGAGGCAGAGGTGCACATTGTGATAAAGACTTCAGTAAGGCATTTGACAACTTTTTGCATGGTAAACTGGTTAACAAGATTAGTTCACATGGAAGGCAGGGGGAAAACTTGCCATGTGGATACAAAATTGGCTCGAAGGAAGGAGTTAGAGGGTGATGATAGAGGATTGCTTTTCGAACTGGAGGGTTATAACCTGGTGTGCGACACGTATCAGTGCTGCATCCACTGTTTTTCATTATTTATATAAATTATTTGGATGTGAACACAGCAGAGATAGTTGGTTAGTTTGCAAATGACACCAAAACTGATGTTGTAGTGGACAACGCAGAAGGTTTACGTCAGAGTACAATGAGATCTTGATCAGATGGGCTGATTGGCTGAGGACCAGCGAATGGTGCTTTGTGTAAATAAATGTGAGGCACTCCATTTTGGAAATGCAATTCAGGCAGGATGTATACACTTAATGGTCCTTGGGAGTGTTGCTGAACAAATAAGTCTTGGAGTGTAGGTTCAAAATTCTTGAAAGTTGTGTTAAAGTTCGACAGAATACTGTAGATGCCATTTGGTATGCTTGCTTTTATTGGTCAGTGCTTTGACTATATGAATTGGGAGGCCATGCTGCCGCTGTACAGCACATTAATTCGGTTGTTTTGGAGTATTGTGTTCAATTCTGGTCTCCCTCCTATCAGAAAGATATTGTGAAACTTGAAGGGAGTCAGAAAAGATTTACAAGGATGTTGCCAGTATTTGAGCTATAGGGAAAGGGTGAGTAGGTTGGGGTGATTTTTCTTGGAGTGTGAGAGGCATATATAGGGTGAATAGCCAGGATCTTTTTCGCAAATCTAAAGGGCATTGATTTCAGATGAGACCCAAGGACCAACATTTTCTAACACAGAATGGTGCATGTGTGGAATGAGCTGCCAGTGGAGGTGGTGGTGGCTGTTATGATTACAACATTTAAAAGGCATTTGAATGGGTACATGAAGAGGAAGGGTTTACATCGACATGGGCCAAGTGCTGGCAAATGGGACTCGTTTACTTTGGGATATCCCATCGGCATGGACAAGTTAGACTGAAGGGTCTGTTTCTGTGCTGTACATCTCCGAGAGTCTATGATTCTGTCTGACCTCACACCAATATCCCATTTATTCACCATTGCCGGAAATGCCAGCCTATGTTACTTGATGCTATCGAAATGTCTTCACTTCAGCATTTTTAAACCTGCGAACACAACCTTCCACAACACTGACTCTGAGTCTCTCTCCATCCGTCTATTTCCCAAATCCCTCCCATTTGTTGCTATTTAAACTGTTGGTATTTAAACTGAGCATCAGCTTCCAACATTAAGCAGCTTAGAAACAATGTTCTAAAAAGCATAGCGTGTGTTTTATTTGACTTCCCGGTGTCCTGCCCTGTGCTCCATGTTGGATAGTGGAGTTTCAGCAGTTTTGATGCACACCATTCTAACTTGCTCTGTGCCGATCAGTTGAACGCCTGTGTTAATTACTCTCTACTGATCATGTGCTCAGTAACACAAAAAATCGCTTGCACTGTTACTGATCCAGACCAGGCTTCTCACTAGCACTTGAGTGACATTTGACTTAATTCTAGTTTTGGAGCGTTAGTGGAAAAAGCTGGGGATGGTTTCCTGGAGGCTGTGCTTTAAGCTGCTGTGGAAATTCAGGAAGACCAGATGCTTTGGTGACCCACTCTGGATGGGTCATGGTGACTATGGTGACAGCATCTGGATCTGCAAATGACCATCAAAGGATCAAAGACTGCAGAGAGGGGAATCTCTTCAAAATGGAATGAGGGAATCATAATCAGATCAGAGAATAACTGCCTCCTATCCCTGTGTGTCTCGAGCGGTTGAGTGAAGGCCTCCTGTTCCTGTGTCCCAGTCTTGAACAGTTGAGTGACTCCCTGTTGTTCCTGTATCCCAGTCTCGAGCAGTTGAGTGATGGCCTCCAGTTCCTGTGTCGCAGTCTCGATCAATTGAATGACTGCCTCCTGTTCCTGTGACCCAGTCTCGAGCAGATAGGTGACGGCCCTCCTGTTCCTGTATTCAGGACTCGAGCAGCTGAGTGAGTGACTCCCTTCTGTTCCTGTGTCACAGTCGAGAACAGTTGAATGACTGCCTCCTGTTCCTGTGTTCCAGTTTCCACCTGCTGCCCCTGAGTAACAGGCTCCAATAGCTGTGTGCTCTCCACCTGTTGCCCCAGATTAACAGGCTCCAATTGCAATGTGCGGTCCTCCTGCTGCCCTTCAGTAACAGGCTCCAATTGCTGTGTGCTAACCTCTCTGCCCCTGAGTAACAGGCTCCAATATCAGCGTGCTGTCCTCTTGTTGCCCTTCAGTAACAGGTTCCAATAGCTGTTTGCTCACCCTGCTGCCCCTGAGTAACAGGCTCCAATAGCTGCGTGCCTTCCTCCTGCTGCTCCTGAGTAACAGGCTCCAATACCTGTGTGCTCACACCCTGCTGCTCCTGAGTAACAGGCTCCAATAGCAGTGTGCTCTCCTCCTGCTGCCCTGAGTAACAGACTCCAATAGCAGTGTGCTCTCCTCCTGCTGCTCCGAGTAACAGGCTCCAATAGCTGTGTGCCCTCTTCCTGCTTCTCCTGAGTAACAGGCTCCAATAGCTGTGTGCTCTCCATTTGCTCTTCCTGAGTAACAGGCTCCAATATCTGTGTGCTCTATGCCTGCGGTCCCTGAGTAACAGGCTGCAATGGCTGTGTGCTCTCCACCTGCTGCCCCTGAGTAACAGGTTCCAATATCTGTGTGCTCTCCACCTGCTGCTCCTGAGTAACAGGCTCCAACAGCTGTGTGCCCTCCTCCTGCTTCTCCTGAGTAACAGGCTCCAATAGCTGTATGCTCTCCTCCTGCTGCCCTGAGTAACAGGTTCCAATATCTGCGTGCTCTCCTCCTGCTGTCCTTGAGTAACAGGCTCCATAGCTCTGTGCTCTCCTCCTGCTGCTCCTGAGTAACAGGCTCAATAGATGTGTGCTCTCTTCCTGCTGCTTCGAATAACAAGATCTAACAGCTCTGTGCTCTCTGTTGCTCCTGTGTAATGGAACTGAAAGAGTGAATGGCCTTTTCACATTCCATTCAGTCGGATTGACTGAAAATCTTTCTGCTGTTTCTGTAAAATACCATCAAAATCCGAATGTTGCATTTATATTTTATTTTCTCATTAACTGAGCAATCATGCGAACTGACACCGCTTTTGTTGTACAGGTCTGAGAAGCTGAACGAATAACAGTTTCAAGAGGTTGATCAGTTCCTCTGACCCTCTGTAACAGCCGAAAGGGCCTATGTCTTCCTATGTCTCTATAGCAGGCACTTTGGGACTGAATTGTTTCTCCCTGTTCCTGAACAGCAATTTCATTCGCTGAATGGTGCCTCGAAGTTATGAAGTGGTTTGATGCCAGGGCATTTGAAACTACGAGCAGCATTACTC